>NW_023494785.1:22378247-22538247 GCF_904425465.1 Colossoma macropomum
CAAGAAGATAAATAGATAAGCAGGACAGAGAGAAAGAGCGAGTCAGTTTGTGTTTAAAAAAGACAAAAGGCAAGTTCCTGTATATACGTTTTATGTAAGTAATAAAATATTACTATAACATAAATATAAATGTGACTTTGCAGTCTACATTTCGCAATCAACATACAACCAAATGTAGTAAACAAAACATTTGTAATCCACTGCAACATAATTAACAGAGCCCAACGAAAAAAGCTCCAAACACATTTAAGAAATAAATATATAGATATATAAACGGTCAAATTCTTAAATGAAATATTAAAATATCTTCTTGGAATTAGTAAGTGTACAAAACTGCTCGGAAGGAACAAGAAAAGAAAAAGGAAAACCCAAAAAACAAACTCAGAACAAATACATATGTTTACATATTGGACATATTTACATATTGGAAATAATCATGACAACTATTTATTTAAAATCTTTTCTTTTTTCAGTTTTTTTTCTGGAAAAAGTTGTATATCCACACCGTTTCAAATGACAGGATTGCAAAAAGAAAAGAAAAGAAAGAAAGAAAAAATGAACACCTGCTCCAAGCTGCTCACTCACAGATGAGAAAAGACATGAAACGCACGAGTCAGTCAGGATCCCTCGGTTTATGTGCTGCTCTCAGACAGATTAAAGACAGAACAAGAAGAAAGAAGAAAGAAATAGAAATAGTCCTACAGCAGCAGCTGCTTTTCTCTCCACAATATCTCCCATTATCCGGTGGGTGTGAGACAGGAGCACAGTGGCACAGTAAGGGGCTCAGTAGAGAGTGGTGGTCCACAGTGGGCTGTAGAGGAGTGGAGCTGGACAGGCGCTGGGATTTTACCTGAGATTGAGCACTTCTGTACTTTAGCCCTCTCACCCTCAGCACGCTTTAAACCAGGGAGATAAACCTACCCAGGACAGAGACAGAGCTCCAGCACTGGGAACATTTATGGAGAATGTAAACATGAAGAAGAAGAAGAAGAAGAAGAAGAAGAAGAAGAAGAAGAAGAAGAAGAATGAGGAATGAAGAAGACATTTCCCTCAGCCTGCCTTTAAAACCAGCACGCTGTCCCTCAGCATGGACACACAAAATCAGCCACATTACAGTAACGCCAAAATAAGTGCTCATGAAAACAAGACAACAAGAAAAGAAAGAAGAAAAGCAGAAACAAAAGTCAAAATAAGAAGCTCGTGCGCGTGCAATGGCTGTGTGCTGTACTTTAGGCCCATGGCTGTGCAGGGTGTGTTGTATGGAGACAGAAAGCTCGTGCTCCACTTCTCCACATCATGGCTCAGTGGCTCGGACACAAAACTGCTCGAGCTTTTGTTTCCTCGAAGGACAAACCAAAGCACAGAGTGGCAACACAGTCTCCAGAGAAGAATCAGCACCTACAGTGTCCAATTCACTCTTACAGCTTTTCGTTTGTGGCTGATGGAAACACGGCAGGTGCTCGTTCAACACTGGAGACTTAGCTGTTTACAGAATATTGAACACACTATTTTCACTAAAAAGCAAACCCTGAAAAGATCCCGCATCCCAGACTGAAGAGAAACAGCACAGGAGGAGCAGTGTGAGAGATGAGACGAACCCAGGGTGGATAGACCCTACACGAGCACCATTAACCCTTGTTAAAGGTGGTCGTGTAGAGTCCATCCAGCCTCTGTTCATCTACATGAGACTAACATTAGCCACACGCGCGCGCACGCTGTCTCCTTTGTGGAGTAGGGGCTCCCTTTGAGCAGCGCTAAAATAAGCAATTTTTTTTTTTTTGTTTTTTTATCTCTCTCCACAATGCACCCCCTTCCCCCCAAAAAAGAAACTAGTCAGGAATTGAATGAAACCAGTTGTTTGAAACCAGCTTTACATGAGACTATTTCACTCTTTCTGCTGTGCCTGCGTCACCGTGACCGGCTCACTCACACCAAAACTCTTTCCACCCAACTTTCTGCAACTTTTGCTGTAAAGCGAGTACGTGTTGCCTTTCAGGATAAACGAAAACGCAAAGAAACTGAGATGAAACACAGACAAATCCATTTAGTCCCTTTCTATTCGCTGCTTCTGCTGCGGCGGTCTCTATCGCTCTCTGTCTCTCTCTCTCAGTCTTTTTTTGGAAGTGAGCAGTGGAGCAGTCAGTCAGTCGGTCAGTCGGTCACGGGACGGGGCTTTGCAGTGTGTGGTGCAGCGGGGGTGTCTCGGCCTGCGCGTAAACGTCCTCCATGCTGGGGTGTGGGACCCCCACGGGCGTCATCCTCTTCTCCTTCTGCCTGCGGTTGCAGAACCACACGCGCACCACCTCTTTCTCCAGCTGCAGCGTGCCGGCCAGCGTGCTGATCTCGTGCGCCGAGGGCTTGGGGCACTTGAGGAAGTGGTTCTCCAGCGCGCCCTTCACGCCCACCTCGATGCTCGTGCGCTTCTTGCGCTTGCGGCCCTGAGCCGCGATCTTGTCCAGGTTGGTGGGGCTGCCGCTGTTCGAGTCCGTCTCCTCCAGCCACTTGTTCAGCAGCGGCTTGAGCTTGCACATGTTCTTGAAGCTCAGCTGCAGCGCCTCGAAGCGGCAGATGGTGGTCTGCGAGAACACGTTGCCGTAGAGCGTTCCTAGCGCGAGGCCCACGTCCGCTTGCGTAAAGCCCAGCTTGATGCGCCGCTGCTTGAACTGCTTGGCGAACTGCTCGAGGTCATCCGAGCTGGGCGCGTCTTCGTCCGAGTGCAGCTCGTGCTGCTGCTGCTGCTGGTGGCCATAGGGCGCGTGCGGCGATGCCTCGAGCGCGCCTTCGCTTCCTGCTCCTCCTCCCGTTCCTCCGCCTCCGCCGCCGCCTCCTCCGCCCGCGTCCTCGTGCAGCGGCGCGCTCAGCATGCCGTAGCCCGTCTGCGAGTAGAGCAGCGGCTGGTGCGCGCCCGTGCCCGGCGACAGAGGGGGCAGGTGGTGCGCTGTGGTCGCCGCCCACGTAGCGCCGTGGTGGTGCTGGTGATTCTGGTGGGGGTGGTGGTGATGGTGGTGATGCTGCGGGTGGTGGGCGCCCTGGCTCGGCTGGTGCGCGAGGTGCGCGCGCTGGTACACGGCTGCGGGCAGATCCTCGCAGGCGCTCTTGTGCTCCGCCTGGCCGCTCCAGTCGGGCGCGGCGGACCTGGGCAGCCACTGGTGGTGCGTGAGCCCTTGCAGGTAGTCGTGGTGCATCATCTTCTGCACCTCGCGGTACGTGGTGCCCTGGTGCATGCGGTCCGGGTCTGGGTGCATGAGCGGGGTGGAGGACAGCGCGTTAGTCCGCGGAATGTACTGTGCCGTCGTGGCCATAGCTGCTAATGCTGCTGCTGCTCGCACTTGCGGGGAAACACTGACGGCCGCTCGCAAGGCGCTGATGGGCTTTAGAGCGGGGGAAGGCTACGACCTGCCGGGGGGAGGGGCTAGAGGCAGGAGGACACGCCCCTGGACAGCGCTGGTTGGTCGATGCGCGCGACGAGCCTCCAGTGATTCCCTCCGGTCCGAGTCAGTGATCGCACTCACTCGCTATTGGCCGCTCTCTCTCTCTTGCTCTCTCTCTTTCTCTCTCACTTTCTTCTCTTCTCCTTTTTACCAAATGAGGCTTTGTGGGTTGTTTTGCACCTAAACCACGTGGGGGAGTGCGGTCCTCTTCACTAGTGTGGAAGACAAGCCCCCTATCCCCCCTCCCTTTTCTTTAAATTAGTGTGGTTAGTAACTGTATCCCTCCCGCTTCAAGTACATCACAACTCTAGCATGTTCCACAAACCACCACCACACCACGGCACTGGACTTTATTAGCGCGCGCAGTAGTTTTAATGTAAAGACTTCAAAGCCACACAAAGACTGTCCATCACGGGCAGACATGAATGGACCCAGTAAACTCAAGTTCACTCACTGACAGCGAGTAACATTACACAGTTATTCTGAAATGGACCCCCGATAGTTTCACTGGTTTTTCTACACATGTTGTTGAAGCAGTGGTCTTGTCTACAGTCTGTCAAGTGTGATTTGTTTTTCCCACGTGCCGCACGTTTTGATGCCACTAATACAGACTTTGCTCGGCACTGTTCAGAATAAATGTGCTATCTATTTGTTTTGCTTTTTTGTCGTTCGTCTCTGAATTTCTCCACGTTTGAATTTGGACTTCCACCGGTTACTCGAGCGCAGAGAGCTCTGCCTATTTCCATACAATTTTCCTTCAATGCATTTTTCTCCCCACCCTCCCAACCCCTCTCCTCTCTTTCTCTAAACAGCAACTTGGAGAAATCCTGCGTTTCTCCCTCCTGGCTTCTCCTCGCGCTGCTTTCCCCGGCTGATCTGATTATTTTTCCCTTCACGTTTTGTCCCAATAGCAAATTACCAATTCTATGAATTGCAAAGCAGCCTCGGAGACGCTGAGGGCTGGAGAGGGGGGGAGATGCCAAGATTGAAAGGGATCTTTGCAAACACAATCACGTTCTTAAATGGAAATGTGGGGCTTTAAACAAATCTTACATCTCTCCTGTTTCAGTCGTGTAAAAGTCTGCAATCAGGCGCGCGCTCCTTCCAACAACCGCAGCTGTTTACAGGACTTAGTTTTTTTTCTGTCCTTCTCTGTTTTGGGTGTCAGTCCTATTTCAATTATTTATTCTAATGCAGTTTTATTTGGCCACTCCTCGTGTCTGTGCATCTGTCTTGCTCTCATTTTTGGGCTGTTTCCGCAGGCTTTTGGGGGAGGAAATAAGGCACCGCGATGTTGGAGAAAGATCTCGGGCGCGAGAGCGAAAGGCTTCCCACTGGTGAGTTTGCACTCTTCCTTTTCCATCTGTCTTTCTGAGAGAGTGAATGAGGAGTGGACGGGGATGCTCTCAGGGTCACAGGTGCTCGTCACCACTCTGTCAAAGGCGTGGTTATGTCCAGCCATCATTTATTTATTTATCTCAGTAGCTCGCAGAGAGAGAAAAACACTGGAGCCTGATGTGCAGCTGTGTTTGGTCATATAGTGCTGATGGAGATTAAAGGGTAGAAGCTTTTATTTTGATTTACTTATTAATTGATTTTTTTTGTTAATTTTTAAATGACTATTTGAATCTGTCTTTTAGTTTTGCTTGCTGTCTGCTTCTGTTATCTGTCACTGTAATTGAATTTTCTTATTTTTAGTACTTTAAGAAACAAACAAACACACAAACAAACAAGAAGCAGGAATATGATACCCAAATGACAACCCGTTTCAATCCTAATCCTAATCCCAGTCGAAATGGGATGCTGGTGCCATTGATTTGATTCTTATCATATCTTTTTGTAATTTTATCTTTGATGCAGCCAGATAATATTTAACACTTTTAATATATATCCTACACATTGCAGCAATTTATCGTCTATTTTATTGAACCATGGGAGTTTGTGAATGAATATGTAGCTCATAAAGCACCGTGTTGTCATCTGTGTGTGTGTGTGTGCGTGTGATGAGGGCTGAGTGTGATGTGCCCGTTTTTCCGAGGTGGACTTAATGAGGATGATGCTCTACTGTACGCTGTCTCTCTCTCTATCTCTCTCTCTCTCTCGTCTGAGCGGGAATAAAAAGAGCAGAGGGAGGCAAAATCCCGGCAGAATACACACACGCGCGCGCGCACACGCACACATATACACGCACACGCGCGCGCACCCACACACCAGCTCTTGTACTTGGGACAGAGGGGGCTACAAAAGCGGCCAGATGCTCGTGCTGCCTCCTCCTCCAGTTCTCCTGGCCTGTGTGGGGCGAGAGGGGGGATTTTTCCCGGGATGCACGAGGTTGCTATGGAGAGAGGATTGAAAGGAGCGCACTGATCTTCCTCATGAATGATCGGCCATACAGGAAAAGACGAATAACAGGCCTCCTTCTGTACTCTTTCTGTAGGACAGTAGGGGACAAGTATGGTCTTTGACCACTGAGGACGCACTAAATTTGGCTGCAGCCTTTTTTGACAGCGCACAGTTAAAAAAAAAAAGAAAAAGAAAAAGAAAGAAAGACAGAAAGAAAGAAAGAATGGGGGCTGCAGGATGTTTAGTGGCAGCTTGTCATGCAACTTTACTTTTTCATTCGCTCTTTCGCACCCAGTTCACAGGATTTCAGCACTCCGTCTTAATATTTGGGGCGCTGCTGGACTCAGATCATTTAATTATCAGCTGCAGCTTTAACAGCATAACAGCATGTAGCGTTTCCTGAACCTAATTAAAACAAATTAATCAGGACCTCCACACAGGCTAGTCCGGCGGTAATTGTAGGGTGCAGTCTGTTACTTGTTTATATGAAAACGGTCGCTTTGAACTGCATTATGGTGTTATGGGAGTCAGGCCCTTTAGCCCCTCTAGTTTCCTTTGCTTATTTTGGACTGAATAAGAAATAAACGCTCATCAGCTGCTCTGTGAAACCTGCGCAGAAAGCAAATCCATAGCATCTTATTTAGCAGTGAACAAACAAACAAACCAACAAACAAAAGCATAAACGTGACAAAAAAAGATAATGAATCAAGGAACGCAAACATTTCATTCTCACTTAAAATGTAAAAAGGTTTAATTATAGTTTAATTTAATTAAAATATAACGGACGTTCAATATTTCTACCTTGTTCACATATTTGTCCAGTTGAAGTCTGTCCTTAAGTAACTGACTGAACACAATAATAAGTTCGTACAATCCATGTGAGTGAATTTCTGGCTCTGAAAGAGCTCTAACAAATCTAAATGTTCAAAAAGCAAAGAGCTGCGTGCTCGTCTGTTCAGGATTAGGTAAAGTTTCCTTAAGTCTTCGAAAACTGATCGCATTGCGACGCTTTAAAAACGGTCACATTCAGGTCTAACACATGCTGCGATGAAAGGCAGATAAATGCATTAATTGTTCTTATTTAATTCGAGTCATTTACGCCGAATGTCAAGAATAAATGTTCTGTATGTTTGGGTGTCTAACGGGACTTTTTTTAATCCAATAAGAAGCACACACTGAAATGATTCAGGAATAAAAAGGTGGAAAAAGGGGAAAAAGTTTGGAGCAGTTTAAACAGTGATGCAGTGCTAAATCTGAAGTCTGTGCTGAGTTGTGTGTCTGTTTCAGACCCTCACACTTCACATTTGTTCATCAAGCAATTCGCTGAGCGCAAACCTGAAAGCGTTTATAATGAAAAGCTTCACTTCGCTGAAGTTGAGGGAAAGTCTTTCTCTTTTCTTTCTTTTTGTTTTTGCTTTCCTCCGTGTGGCCGTTTGTTTTTGTGTAGCCCTGTTTGACAGGCGTGGCGTAATGGGCAGGTCCTCTCTCTGTCTCTCTCTCTCTCTCTCTCTCTCTCTCTCTCTCTACATAACGAACTGAGCCCAGTCCGTCCCAGTCCCGAGGGAGACACGCAGGGGAACGGCTCCCTTTCGGAAAAAAAAGAAGGAAGAAAAAAAAAGGAAGAAAGGTGTGAGCCATCTTTCTCCATCTTTCTCCATCTCTCCACTTATCTTTGGGCTAATTAGGCGGGGCTCTGAAGACGCCCGCATGAATATTCATGACGGGCAGCAGCGCGCAATTAACCATGGGAAGAGGATGAGAGAGCGCGCGCAGAGAGGAGAGTGTGTTCCAGCACACAGTGTGTGTGTGTGTCTGTGTGTGTGTGAGAAACGACATTTATACCCTCTTCACTTCCTCCACAATAAGGAAGGGTTTACTTTTTTAAAAAAAAAAGTTTTTTTAATTGCCACTATGTCTGTGTGCACCGAGGACAGAGTTTATGAAGGAAAAAAAACTTTTTTTTTTAAATCGCCACGTTAAGATTTGTTAAAATATTTTTCACAGGTGGAAATTATTAGAATTGTCTAAAAGTTTAGCAGAATGTGCAGAAGAATAATATAACCTCGCAGATTTACAGCATTACAATTAGCTTTATATTCTATTTAGTTGAAAATTTGTAAATTTACAAAGGAAGGATTGTTTAAATTTTTCACATGTCTATAATTTAAGTAAGTCAATTGGAATGTTGGGCCAAAAACATAAAACTGACTGTTACATTTGCACTGTTGCAATTACTTGTTGCAATTTGTACACCTCAAAAATCCAAAAATGAAATATGCACACAGCTGAGCAAGTTCAGAATATGAAATGATAGATTAAAATTGCAAAATAGGCTCACACATTTGTATTTCAGTTTACATTTGTTGCAATTTTCAAATTTATGAAATATGCACACAGCAAATTAGAATATGACTTATTTGTACACAGCTACACATACACACACATCTATCTATCCATCTCTCTCTCTCTCTCTCTCTCTATACATATATATATATATATATATATATATATATATATATATATATATATATATATATATATATATAGACAGAGAGAGAGACCTAAAGACATACAGACAGACACACACACATAGACTTTGTTTGGTGCTCTAACCTGTGTGGCTGCCGCTCTGTCCACTGAGGCCTCAATCCTCTACTTTGAATTCAAGGTGATCTTTATCCTGTCCCCACTCCTGGGTGTGCACTTGCCACTGGCTTCCATAAAGACGTGTTTATGTATGTATGTATGTGCGGAGGGGAACACGGGGAGCTTTTGGAGAGGGCTGCTGCGATAAGCAGTGGAATTTGTGCTGCCTGAATATGGATGGCAGGCCGGCTCTTAGTAAGCAGCTGATAGAGAGGTAAACAGCTTGTGGGCTGAAGGGGTTAGAAGCATGCACCTGAATACATTGGGCCTCTCTCCTCTGTCTATCACCTCAATAGCTGATCAAGTCACTATTATTTCTTCCCGTTCCCATAATGTAGTTTGCCTGAAAATGTTGCAGAGATGACGACCACAGAGACAGACTTGCTCTGATGCCAATTGAGATACACTCATGCCAAGCTCAGGGGAAGACTGCAATTGTAAATATTTTCAGTCCCCTTTTTACTAGATACAAAACTTGTTAGCTTCGACACTAAAACTATGGACGGATTGTGTTGCATCAGTATGCATTCACATCGAGTCTAATCAGTCAGAAAGGTGCCTCCTTTCTTTGATACTAAGCTTCAGCTCTGCTCTTTGAATGCTAATTTTTGTGCTTGCATCTGCTCTGCTGTAATCACAGCCAGTCATTTCTGTAGAAATCAGGCAGCATCCTGTATATTTATTTGGTATAGCAGAACTTTTGCTGAAGTAAATTTTTACATGTCCAAATCCTTCTGTAACTTAAACTAATTTCATTGGTTTTAGTTTTATTTAAAAGCAGGCAGTCCAGATATATCAAATCAATATCAGAGATTTGCATCAAATCAAATTGAATTAATCAAACAGAGTATCTTATTTTATTTGTCACCATAAAATAGATACTTCAGAAATGCACGTCAGTACTTGTGGTAGATGAAATCTGTCTGGTTCTCAGTTAAATAATCTGGGGACCAATATGAAAACAACATGAACCAAATCTATGTTATTTCAAGGGTTACTATAAAAAAATCTAATCTTTATTTGTTATTCAGGGACAACATTAAAAACAACACATCTCTGATTTTTTCACTGTACATGACAGAATTTCATTAGGCAGAAGAATTGCTCTGGAAAACAACAGCATAACCGAGAAAAGAAAAAGTGCTTTCTTTTAATTATGAGAGCTTTTGTACTTTCTTAGTGCACATTCATTTTGAAAAGCTGAATTGGAAATTCATAGACACTGTTTTTTGGGCCAGTGTAAATAAGTTTTGCTTTGTAGGGTTTTGAAAGGCTTGTTTCTATAAATTCTCCACCACTCAGGCATCTGTTCTGGCTTAAATTGTTAAATGTAGCACTTTAAGTGAGGCAGAAAGAGAATGGTTATTGTTACATATAGTTACTATTTAATGACTATGCTAATATCATCTAAAGTCTGTGTTTCTTAAACCTATTCTTGTCAATTCACAGCACTGCATGATTTCAAGTACTCCTTGGTTTAACACACCTGATCCAGCTCATCAACTGATTATGGAGCCCTGCAACTTACAAGGCACAATATTGTGCTGCAGTTGTCATCTTCTGACCAGAAGCAGGGAGATGATTTACTATTTAAATATTCTGCTGGGCTAATTTAAATATTTAATTACTGGTGTTGAACACCTTTGTGGATTATCATGTAATCTGCTGAACCAGAGTGGGGCTGGAGAGCCAGAAAGAGTCATACCATTTCACTCATTAACATACACACACACATACTAGAGATGTCCAGAGGCCCTCTCCAAAGTTATTAATGAGGTGCTTCCTTTTAATTAGATAGTAATTCATGTTAATGCATGCCTAATGGAGCCCCATTGTCCCCTTCGGTCACTTTATGTGCTTCTGCTATGTATACCAAGCTTGTGTCTTTTTCTTGCTTTGGTGTTTTCATTACGCTTGAAGAGCCCTTAAAGAGTGGACGACTTTTGCCACTGTATAAACCTAATTAACCAATGGTATGAGCTTGTGGAGGTCTTTCTGTTATGAAGTTTGCTACCTTTAAATCTGCTAGAGGATAGAGAGGTCACACAGTCAAGTTTACTAACTGACCAGAGAAAATCACTCTGACCCAATCATAATTAACCCAGAACAACATCAGTGGTCAGTCAAGGTAAATCCTTGTAGGAGTTTGAGAACAAAGAGTCCACATTGTTCTGTCTGGTCAAGCTGTGCTCATATGTGACCCTGTCTTTACATGAGACTGCGATTGTGAGCAGGAAAGTGACCATGGCAAAGCAGATTTTTGCCAGAGAGGGGTCACGACCAGATGCTGACCGCCTGTGTCTCAGCGCTGTCTGCGGTCAAGCACTTGCAAGGCAGACGCAATTGAGTTAGACTGCTTTTAATTGTGGATTGACCGGTCTGAGAGCCGTTTTGTACTTGGGTCATTTGCCATAGCAGAGGTGGAGTCCCTAAAGCCCAGCGGCAATTTCAGCCCACCAGCCAGAAAGAGGCTGGAGGAGAGTGGGCAATGCATGACTGATGATTAGAAGAGTTTACAGGGGGGCTTAGATAAGATTTGGTTTGTTTGCTTGAGTGGGAAAGTATGGAAACACAGCAGAAAGACATACACACACACTTGCTGAGGGAGCTAGTAGTGGGTAAAGTCGGGAGCAAATCGGCTTAGAGTTTGCACCTCACTGACAGCCTCCTCACGCGCCCAGTCACGACAATTAATCGCTTCATTAGCTAACGATCACTGTGCCGATACCACATCCGGGCAACATGGGGTTTTGGCGAAATGCTCAGTGTATGACTGACTTTTCTTTAACAAACCTTTATAAATGTCTCCCTCCTTCACACTCCCCTTCGCTTTAGTCTTCTTTTCTCCTCCTCTATCCGAAAGCTCTTCTTTATCTCTTCTTCTTCTGTTCTTTTGCTCCGCCCGCTTTTTTCATCCTCTCGCTACCGTTACAAAGTCCCCCTCTGCTTTTACAGCGCGCGCGAGAGAAAAAGCGCGCGCACTTTTTACTCTCAGCAAGCAGGTCAGAGCGCCGAGCTAACATTTGTTATCTGTAATCCTGCAGCTTCCTCACGCAAAACGAGCGTAGTAAACTCCCTCTCAGACCTAATCCTTCCATACCTTTTTAATGCAATTTTATTCTCTCTCTCTCTCTCTCTCTCCCTCTCCCTCTCCCTCTCCCTCTCTCTATGTCTCTCTTTGCGGGCCAGGCTAACAGGATGGATAAGGAGAGGCATCTCTGATTGCTACACTTATCTTCTTCGGCCCTTATGAATTATGGGGGGCTTCTTTTACCCTCAAATCACCCCACCCTCCCCACTCACACTCCTCCTCTTCTCTCCTATCGTTTACACCCATTTTCTGGCAATTAAAAAGCTGCGGTGCTGCAGGTTCTTTCGCCCGCAGTGCAACACTCCAGCACTGATGAATAATTTCTGCTCTCAGCCGAGGAGCTGGCCCTGCTTTCATGTTCCTGCTTTGTTGATTTGCTATTAAAGCTCAGTGTGTGGTGAGACTGTAGTAGAGAAATATGGAAACACATACTTTGCTTGGTTGCGCGCGTGGGCGTCTGTCCGTCAGCTCTTCAAAAGCTGCCTTCATTGCGCAGCTGATTCATCTGGACATGGTCACGTGACTTACAGTGGCCTCTTTCTCCATGTCATTCTCAATTAGCGCTGTTTTCCATCCGCCTCTTTTATGGGAAATTTGAAAATGAGCGCAAATAAAACCTGAATGAAGAACCTTGAATGTTGTAAAAAGTTTTTACGCTTGGACGAGGTGGAAAAGATGGTTTACCGATGAAGGAAAAAGGTGTTGATGATGTGGTGTTGATGATCCTCCTTGCTGTTTTTAAAATTAAAACAACCTATGTTTGTTTGCAGTGTACTAAACATTGCACTCAGTAATTTGAGGGACTTTAGTGGCTCTGGAGTAGCGCACGTGTTCAGGGGGATTGTGAGTTTGAAACCCAAAGATGCCACAGCCATCCATAACTGAGAGTCTATGTGGAGAAAATTTCTGGTGGTAATGTGCAATGAAATTCTCACACTTGAATGAGGCCAAGCAGAAAAGTTGGTTTGTCAATTTACTGTAAAAATGTGTGCAACTGTTTAATTAAAAAAATAAGTAACTTGTTTAACTTAAAATTTTGAGTTCATTGTAATATTAAGTTAACCGAATAAATTAATTATGTTTTACATTTATTATTTGAAGAGTTCATTTGGAAAAATAGTCATCCTTTAAAAGTGAGCTAACTGTGGTGAGTTCTTAACACAGAGTACATTCCGAACCCTAAATACATTGAGCCCTTCATTTGAGGCTCAATTAACTCAACATTTTAAGTTTACAATGTTACTTACTTATTTATGTAAAACGTTGCATCATTCTTTTACGTTATAAAGGAGAAATGCAAGCAATGGTGATGAAAACAGATTGCAAACAAGTGCTAACATAGTGGGAATGGAAGTTACAGTTTAGGAACTAAATGCTGTCAGAACTGTTTGCCCCAGTGGTGTTCAGTTCAGTGGCGATCGCTAGGGTTCAGTGGTTGACAGTGAAGTGAGACAGCGACTTCAGTCCTCATTAAATGAGCCACTACCTGCTCTGCCCTGTGTCTTTAAACTGTTAGGGTTACAGCCTTGTACAGAGGGCTTTCAAAACTGCTCTGCTAAGAGCAAATGAAGGTCAAATCCGTCTGGTATATATTGTAGAAAGTAAATATCTGGTGAAACTGTGTGATGGAAAGAATCCCAGCTAGGGGGAGTTTGATGAAAAAACAAATTCTGCCTTTACCTAACTGACATGCAGAATGCTTATTAGGTGAACTTTTCACAAAAAAACAAGTCTGAGTTGGATGAACTCTAGTGTCCTCAACTTGAGTTAACTGAAGAAAAGCTGTGTAATAAGTTACTTTACAATTTTAAGTTGAGTTTGAATTTTTTACGGTGTAACCACAAACACCAGCTGAGAAACACTGACTGTCTCTCTCTCTCTCTCTCTCTCTCTCTCTCTCTCACTCTCTCTCTCTCTCACACTCTCTCTCTCTCTTTCTTTCTCATTCTCCCACTTTCTCTGTTTCGCATGTGCGCACACACACACACAAACACACACACACAAACACGCACAAACACACACACACACACACACACATACACACACACACACAGACACACGCACACGCACACAGGTTTGTATGTACACACTGTAGGGGGGTCTTGCATATCTCATACAGTACTGTGCAAAATTTAAAGCATCTGAGAAAAAGAAATGTAAATCCTGTAAATATGTAAATTTCTGTGTAGTGAGCATTTAGTTGTTGAAAAACACTAACAATTAAATAAATACAAATAAACAATACATTGTGGTTTGAAGTGTGTCAGAGTGTTAGTGTAATCATTTCCAAACCTCTTCTTAAGGAAATTCAGTATTTACAATTACAATTTTTGTTTACTAAACCGTCACTGAGGTGGTACTCTCATGTTGCTGGGATGGTATGCTAAAAATCCATAAATCAGATGCTGCTGATGGAATTTAACAAATCCATGCAATGACTGGACTGCAGTAAAATACTACTACTACTACTGCTAAAATAATTATAATAGCTACTTTTTACTGTATTTTGTTTATTTGAATTTATTATAACTGTATATAGTGTTTTTACAGTCAATAACTCATTGTTAAGATGAGTAGGTTTAAGCAATTTTGATGACTTTTGTACAGTCCAGATTCTATTATAAATATAAGTATCTATATGTAAGAAGAGTTTTCTTAGTCTAACCCCAACTTAACTTTCACAACCAAAAAATAACTATTTTTGCTCTTTTAATTCCTGTACATGTAGATTCTGTCTGTAATCTGTCTGCTGTATGAGCATCTCTTTCACACAGATACTCTCACACAGGCTTGCATAACTAAGCAGAGTCTTCAGAAGAAAGACTGGTGAACTTTTCCCTTCCTGCCTAGCTGTTTATGAATGAGGAAAAAAGATAAATCTATAGGAATGTTTCAGTTGAAGCTGAAGCTTTTTATTAGCTCTGTATTAACCCTATAAGGAAAGAGAATGGATTAGGGAATTTCCCACATACACAGTGTTCATTGACTTACACGACTTACAAATTTATTGCAAGCTGCCTCCATGCGTACAGAATACACACATGTATGCATTTACACTCATTCACACATTCTTCCTCTGTGTCTCACAGGGCAGTGTGTGTGTGTGTGTGTGTGTGTGTGTGAGGGAGCAGTGTGTAATGCAGGTGTGATGCCTAAAGCGTACTGCAGGAGCATACGGATCCAGGTAGGAGTCTAAAGAATTTTCTTATCACCAACACCATCATAAACTGTGTGTGTGTGTGTGTGTGTGTGTGTGTGTTTTCTTCCATTCCTTTTTGAACAATTGCAAATAATTTTGTGTCATTCACTGTAGGGATTTGAGTTGCAAGGTAAATGTGTTGAAGGACTTAGCATGAGATGTGTATCTGTTTATTTATTTATTTATTTAATTATTTATTATAGTACTGTGCAAAATTCTGAGAACATCCTTCCATTTACTTGGACTTTTTTTCCGGTCAAAAAAGCCATTAAGTTCAAGATTTTTTCTTTCAGTATCGGAAAAAAACGCAGAAAACATGTATATAATATAAAATAACACAGAAGCTTCAACAACTAAATTTAATATTAAATAATTCCAGCCCTCATTACGGCTCTGTTCAAGAGACTTGCTTTCAGTTTTTCAAAGAAAAATCCAGTCTAAATAATCTCAAGTACAGATTTGGATTACCACATCTCAGATATGTTTGGGTGATCTAGTGCAAATGTTCATCTTTTTGTCTATCTCTTTGATTTACTAACGGCTTCTCAACAGCTATGAGTTATCTTCTCACAATAGTGGATGGACAGAAACATTTGTATTTTTTTAATTTATTTTCCTTTTTGACTTTACTCTTTCCCTATTTGAAGGGGAACATAATATCAGTAACAGCTTTAGGAACAGCTTTATGTTGGGAGGACTGTAACTGGTTGGTTTTCAGATTGGAAGGATAGAAGAGTTAAAGTGGCAGTAGAGGGCACAAAATTAAAGGGTGCACAAATTGAATGCTGATAGATTTAATGTTATTTTTAGTGTTACAATAATTGAAGCTGAAGAACTTTGACATTTAATACATTTGAATAACTTTTGCATGGTGATGTATTTATTTATTATTTATGTAGTAGTTGTTTGTCCTTTAATGATTATTTAAAGCATTCAAATCACTCTAGGATCTACTAAGTCATAAGCTACAGAGAAAATGATTCTTATACACAGAATGTAAATGAAAAACATTTTCAATACATACAATTATTACATCAGAATTATTCATAGTACAGATTGAGAACATTCACTTAAAAATATAGTGTCTTTTAATAACACTACATATATTTTTAAGAGTCAGAGTCATTTTTAGCAGATTTGTATTGCCTCTGTTGTTTTATGATTGGTGCTGCATGTTGTGAAGAAAATGTCTTTGAATTTAGAACACATTTAAAAAACACTGCAGTTCTTTCAATGTTAAATATGGATATATATATATATATATATATATATATATATATATATATATATATATATATATATTGATGCAGTGCAGAATATAAATAAAAATAGAATGCAATGTGCAATGATATGCAAATCATGTAAACCATATTTTTAAGGGAAAATACTACAAAGACAACTTATCAAATGTTGAAACTGAGAAATTTTATTGTTTTTGGAAAAATGTATGCTCATTTTGAATCTAATGCCAACAACACGTTCCAAAAGAGTTGGGACGGGGGAATGTTTACCACTGTGTTTCATCACCTCTTCTTTTAACAACACTCTGTAAGCATTTGGGAACTGAGGAGACCAACTGCTGTAGCTTTGAAAGTGAAATGTTTTCTCATTCATTCTTGTTTGATATAGTACTTTAGCTCCTCAACAATTTGGAGTCTCCTTTGTTGTATTTTTCATTTCGTAATGCGGCAAATGTTATCAGTGGGTGACAGATCTGGACTGCAGGCAGGCCAGCTTAGTGCCCGGACTCTTTTAATATGGAGCAATGCTGTTGTAATACATGCAGAATGTGGTTTTACATTGTCTTGCTGAAATAATCAAGGCCTTCCCTGAAAGAGATGTTGTCTGGATGACAGCATATGTTACCAAAACGTTACCGTAAAGCGTTCAGCATTAATGGTGCCATCACAGATGTGCACATCACCAAAGCCATGTGCACTAATGTACCCCTATACCATCATGAATACTGGCTTTTGAACTATGCCCTGATAACAAACTGAGTAGTCTTCTGCCCGGAAGACACAGTCCATGATTTCCAAAAAGAATTTCAAATTTTGATTTGTTGGACATTTGTTGGACAGGACACTTTTCCACTTCCCCTTAGTCCATTTTAAATGAGCTTGGGCCCAGAGAAGGTGGCAGCATTTCTGGATCCTGTTTATATATGGTTTCCTTTTTTGCATTTTAGATTTTTAACTTGCATTTGTGGATTCAGCGCTGAACTGTTTTCACAGACAGTGTTTTTCAGAAGTGTTTCTGAGCCCATGCAGTGATTTCCACTACAGAATCCTATCTGTTTTAATGCAGTGCTGCCTGAGGGCCCAAAGATCATGGTCAGCAAATACTGTTTTTGGCCTTTTCCCCTTCATACAGAGATTTCTACAGAATATTTTAATGATATTATGTACCATAGATGATAAAAAAAGCAAAAGTTCTTTGCTGTTTTATGTTGAGAAACTTTATTCTTGAATTGTTGCACTATTTGATCTTGCAGTCTTTCACAGAGTGGTGAGCCCCTCCTCATCTTTACTTCTGAAAGACTCAGCCTCTCTGGAATGCTTTTTTAAACCCAATAATGTTACTTACTAGCTGGCAAACAACCACCAGGTGTTTTTTTTTAACATTGCAGAACTTTTGTTGCCCCTGTCCCAACTTTTTTGGAATGTACTGTTGGCATCAAATTCAAAATGGGCACATCTTTTTCAAAAAATAATAAAATGTCTCAGTTTCAACATCTGATATGTTGTCTTTGTACTAGTTTCAATTAAATATAGGGTTTAAATGATTTTTTTTTATTTTTTGGAATGAGGTGTGTGTATATATATATAATATATATATATATATATATATATATTATATATATATATGTGTGTGTGTGTTACCATTATAGAAGCTAACAGTTCAGATTGTTTTTTGGTAGAATTAGAGAATTGAATTTCAAGTGACTTGAATGCCAAGGAATCACAGTCACAGTATGTAATGACAGTAAATATGTCTAACTATTACAGTTGTTGGAAATCTCAGTAATAGGAAAAAAACCCACTCCGTTTCCCATGAAGCTCTGCTACAAGAAGTGAATGTGTAAACTACAAACAGTCATCCAACCTGTTTATACTCTCCACCTTCCTATCTTATGCAATCATCTTCTCACCTAATCCATGTAACTATGCTTCTGAATAAAGAATTGCCCTTACACATCCTTTTCCTGAGTTTTAATCGGACACAATGCAGCATTCCTCACATCCTGGCACTAGCTACATTCTGCTCTTCATTGAGTGATTAACATAGTCCTTTAAGTCAGACGAGTGAATACTGTACAATGGATGTGAATGCAGCCATGGAAGCATGCTTTTCTACAAGGCCAAAATGGCATTTTGCCTATTTACAGCAGTATGTGATGTATCCAGTGAAAACTGTTGCATCACAAGGTCAATCCACATCGACCACAGTCTGTGGCCACTTGTCCTATGTGTGCGGATCCACCACCTCATCCTTCATTACACTGTCAACCAGTATAGTGGGAGCAGTTGAAGAGGGATATGCACAACCTGAAAGAGACTATGGAGTACCATATGAATTTCACTCGAAGCAGCAACACTCTTCATCTTCTGCCAGTTCTCACCATGATTATGACTCAGATATCACAGGTTCAAGTTCTGCCCCAGCAGCAATAAAACAGCCCCAACCTGTCTCACAGCGTAGTCTACCTGGGCACTGCCTCAGTTTGTTTTCCTACCTAGCCTTCAGCCAGAGCCTTAGCACGTGCCCCAGTTTAGCCTTTATTGGCCACATCCTCAACCTGTTCCTTCACACCTAGTTATGTTGGTTCCCCACTGCAGACTCTTCCTTTACCTGACCCTCAAAATTCACTGTATGTCCACCAGATCAGTCCTACTAATGTACCTCTTCAGCCTATTCCCCTACTGCATTCTTATGGTTCCCAGTCTCAGCCTATCATCCAGCCACTATCACTCAGCTGAATCCCTACCAGCCTGACCCTCGTTTAAACCTCTCAGTTGGTTTCCTGCCTCAGCCCCCTCCTCCTACTCTATCCCAAAGAACTCATGGAGTTTTACACCTCCATTCCAGATAAGAGGCAGTGCTACTGCTAGTAAGGAGCATGGAACTCAAAACTCAAATGCAACACCCCCTTGAAAGAAGTGTATGTCCAAGAAATACAGAATTTTATGGAATCTTTCTGTAGCATCCCCAGACTAACAGAAGATGGCCCCTGTTGGTACCTCCCACCACTTTGTGGAACAGTGGTAAACATTATATTCTGTTTAACTTTTCCCTTCCCTGTGAAAATGAAGTACTTGGATTACATCTCCTGTCAGGATCTTTTGTCGGTCTTTCTCTGATTGGTGCCCTTTTTCGATTTGATTCCCAATCGAGGGAGCTCTTGGACTGAAGCACTGTATTACAGATGTCTCAGGATACAAGAAAACATCCTGCGCCATATACAATCTTAACCATGAGGAATGTGTATAAAGTGCTAGCCACTCAATATGACCCCGTAGGCTACGTGAGTCCTTTCATTACCTGAGCATTCTGACATTCTTTAGCACTTCTGGCTGAAGAAAAGTTGATGACCCACTACTGCCAGATTCACTATGGTGCTTGTAAAAACAATAGAAAGGTGAATTACCTTCAATCCAATAGATTGTATGGCTTATCTTGCGATCATCAAAAATGAGTTACACACCTTCTGTGATGCATCTCAACAAGCATATATGTCAGTGCACTGGCTGAGAACAACAGATGTCTAATGAAACCATCATGTAACTTTCACAATGGCTAGATCCAGAGTAGCCCAAGGAAAACTATCTGTAACATGACTGGAAAAGCTTGTTGCTTTGTCTTGGGTGCAGCTAACCAAGCTTGTTTAGATAGAGCTAACTTTGAAAGTAGATCACTCCATCCTGTGCTTTGACTCCATGGCTGTGCTAACATGGATACAATCAGAGACTTGTCACTATAAACCTTTAGTAGCAAATTGACTTGCAGAAATCCTGGCACTAGGTACAAGCTCTTAATAAGTTATTCACAATAGTAATTAATAGTAATATATTAGTGCAACTCAGCTGCCTTTGTTCATTATGAGTTAAAGGAATAAAAGAAATGTGACATTAATCATTAAAATTGAGTCGTTTTATGTATGTATGTATGTATGTGTGTGTGTGTGTGTGTGTGTGTGTGTGTGTGTGGTGAAGTGGGGTAGTAAATGTACATATGTGTTCATCTATGTTTGTAAGTTTATGTTTGGGCTTTTTATCTAGAATTTGTCCCTCTCATGTTAAGTCCTGTATACACACAGCTGACACCCGGCTTGAAGGAGATCTCATCAGTGTCCTAAAGAAACATAAAAGGCTCATGCTATCCCAGGTTTATGATTTCAGTTTTTGATATGACCAATACAGCATTTTTGCTATTTGAATGTACTTGTGTTATTTTATGCAATGTCAACAGTTTTATAGTAACATGTACAGTATATATAAGAGGTTTCTAAAAAGTTGGGATGTTTCATGTGATCTTTCGCAGTCACTGAGAAAACAGATCAAATATCTGGACTGTCCAATAGGAGACGAGATATGGAATGTTATAATAGAATTTAATATTCTAGTCAGGGCCTTTTTATTGAGTTAACTTACTGAGTAATTCTTCAGTCCACACAGCCCTTTAGGACAACTTTCTCCCCCAAAATGATTAAGCATATCTACTTATCAACTGATTGTGAGTTGTAAATTTTTCTTACACCCAAACAAGGTTATTACACCACTTTACACCACAAACAAAAACATAGAATAAAATATATATATATATTTATAAAATGTATATATATATATATATATAATATGGTGCAATTATGTTCCCTAACAAAAGGAACTGAAGATATATCTGTGTTTTTATGTCAGGCTCATGCACAGACTTTTTGGGAGCAGGGGCTTAGCAGGCAAAAAGGGCAATATGAACAGAATATGAACATGAACGGATTAATCCCTTAAATGGCCAGGATTCACTGGCAGGTCCAAAGTTTAATTACACACTTCTATAACCTAAGAATAGACCAGTTAGTTTGCATTGAAGTCCCTGTAGTTACTGAATAATAAGTCTTATTATGTAAGAAGTCTGTAATTTTAAGGGGTAAAACTTCATATTTTAGATCAAACGTAATGCAGTGAGTTTTTCCGAAGGCTGCCAAAACCACTAACACCACTTGTTATTAACACTATTAACACTCCTTACTGTCAATATTATGTTTGGCTGTTTTTCTAAAAAGCCACGTTATGGAATGTAGCACTTTGTCAAAGAGATTATTAGTACTTAGTGGGACTTCCAGTACTGTGGCTATGCATGACAGGTCAGAGTTACTGAGGAAAACCACAGGTGGTTTGTACTGCACCAGAAGGGGCTCTCAAGAGCAGTGAATCTCGTAGAACCCCAGCCAACGCATGAGCTCTGTTCTTGAGGTGTGGCTGAGCCTCATCTAGCTGGAACAGTTCTTGAAGAATGGTGGAAAGGGATATAAAATACAGTCATTATACAAACCAACCAAGAGTGTACTGCACATTTTGCTTTCTGTCAGTTGAGTCTGGCAGTTGAGCAAAAACAAAACAATGTAAAGATGTGAACTTAAAGGCATAATCATGCTCTCCATTCTGATGCAGTATAAAATAATATAATAGAGTTTTAGAAGTTCAGTTTTGCTTTAGATTTTTGTTTGTCAAATTGAGCATTTTGAGTTGTACATCATCAATGATGCCTATGACTGTTTAAAATACACAAAAATCAGCACAGTAAACTGCATGTGTGTAACAACAGCCAGTATCTGTGGTTCATTTGAGAGGTGAATTTGGTCCTTGTACAACCTTGTATTGTATGAGGAACTACATTTCAGTTCCTCTTTCTCATAACTGCACAGTTTGCATATTAGTTTCATAGTGGTTTATTTTTTTTCAAAATCTTTTTGATTCTTATAGAGCAACAAGTTCTACATATGCAAATCACACATACACAAACACACACGGAAACACACACACACACACATACACACACACACACACACACACAAACACACACACACACACATACAGTAGTCTGTTTACTCTGTTAGCCATTCTGGCAGAGCAGCAGTGTTGGCACAAGCGTGTGCCAGTGGCCCAAATGCCTCACATTCCTGTCTGCCTGCCATGCTCAGAGCTAATTATACTGCCCCAGTCATTCCAGTGCATAGTCAACTTCTGCTGAATACCCACATCACACTTACAGGAAAAAAACAGCATGAATACGTGCTTAGATTAACCTACATTAGACAAAAGTTTAGGGCCTGTTAAGAAAATTGTAAGTGAGTTAACTAGGCAGGTATTTAACAAAGTTTAACAAAGAACCAAAACAGTTTTCTTCTAGCCATGATATTAACTTTTTTAGAAAAAGAAACACAAAAGTATTGTTATGCTTTGTTATTTAGTGTTATACAATGTTTTTCCTGGCAAAATCACATTTACTGCTGAAATAAATAGTTTTAAACAATTTTCACACATTTCTCTTCCATAGTGTGTCATATTTCTGGATGAAACATGGTATCAAGGAGGGTTTCTTGGCTAGTTGAATGTTTCGCTATTGGTTAGCTTTATTTTTCCCTACCCACTGGTGCATGGTGATGTAATCAAAAGACTCTTTCGAGCCAGGCGAAAGTCATGAGACTTTGATCAAAGATTATAGGAAAACAAGAATTCGGGTGGTCTTTTAAATAATATGATATAACAAGGTCAACTAATATCAACTAACAAGGTCTGTTTTGATTTAAGATTGACTTTGAAAGTTCAAATTGTATTTCCTTCTTGTGTATAATGGAAAATGCATTTTTATTTCTCTAATAAAGGTGAAATTTATCAAAATACAGCACTGATATTTCTTATATGTGTAAAGCAGACTCCCAACAATGTATATATCACGGTAAAAAAGATAATACTTGAAAGTGGTCTGTAATAAGTTTTGGAAACCCTGATGAGCCAGTTTGAATTGTTTTCCATGTTATTACTGAATAATATTCTGTAGGATATAATAAATGTCTTTGGTTTTTAAGCAATTAAACAGACCACTGATAGATACCACAGATAATTGTAGACAGTTGTAGATATGCTGGTATTCAGTTTATACTGTATATACTTTTTTCAATGTGTCAAAAAATGAACATGGAACTCTTCCTCTCTCTCTCTGTCTTTGGGAGAAGTCCTTGGGTGGACAGATGCGCACCCACACACCCACACATACACACACTCTCCTTACCAAAATGGAGAAGAGTGGAAACTGCTCCCCCTCTGATGAAAGGGTCTCTGTGATCGCTAGGACAACAAAGGGCCGAGCCGTCTGTGTTTGGAAGAGCTTCTCCCTTTCTTCTCTCCTTCCCACTCCTACATCTCCTCTTCTCTCCTCTCTGATCTCTGTCGCTCTCTCCATCTCTCCCTCTTTCTCGTTCTCTCTCTCTATCTCTCCCTGTCCGCTGATGCTCTCTGGCAGGGCCTGCGCTGCTCTTCGTTAGGCTGCTGATACAATCAGGGGAACAGAATTAAAAATCAGCGAGCGTCCTTGTCGAAGGCACCCAGGATGGTGCACTTTGATGTCTCCCCGCAAATTTGAAATTCATATGTTGTCACACTTCATTTTATTCTCCTGCTTCTTCTTCTTCTTCGTCTTTTTTTCATTCTTGGATTGCGATTGCAGTCATGTACTATTCAGTCTAGAACATGGAGCGAATACATTGTGAGGAATTTCCTCACCCGTGCCTTTCGTTAATGTTTTATGTTTTTACATCATTAGGTGGGAGGGGAGAAATAATGAATCATTTAATTTGCTTTTGATTGGAGGTGGTCTGGTGGGGCTGTTGGGTTTTGGAGAGAAAGAAGAAGATGCAGCAGATCAAAAAGAGAAAGACAGAAAGGGAGGGAGAGAGAGGTTACACTTTGATGACTCTTCAGAACCATGTACGGAAGTCTAAATGATCGGACCAGCCTGAGATTAGTGACTGGCATGCAGGTGCCATTTCTCTGTGACCCCCCCTCACCCCACACCTGACAAGCCTCCTGTGAAAACAAATAAATGCACAGCACGCAAAGCATCTTGTTCCATTAACTGGGGAGATGGAGAGACATTTTAACTCAAGGGAGTAAACATTTTAGCCCCAAACTCAAAC
Organism: Colossoma macropomum; assembly: GCF_904425465.1. NCBI lineage: Eukaryota > Metazoa > Chordata > Actinopteri > Characiformes > Serrasalmidae > Colossoma > Colossoma macropomum. The sequence continues at coordinate 22,402,151 of NW_023494785.1, forward strand.
TACCCCTTTATAGCTGATAAATGCACTGAATAAACTCAGGTTTATACTTGCTCTTAAATAACAAAGGTTCCTAAATGGTTCTTGGCTGAGACATATGGTTCTAGGAAGACCTTTAATTAGAATAGAATTTGTTATATGGAGGCTCTTTAAACATTAAAAAGCAGGGATGCACCAGTACTACTTTCCCTTTGTCATATTGATATCTTCAAGAAAGCGTGCACAAAGCCACGTCTGGTCCCCTGAAACTCTATTGAATGCCACGCCCCCTACCTTAGGTCAAAGAAACTGATCAAGATTTTCACAAGTGTGATCCAATATTTGTATTTTTAAAGATAATACCTACAGTGGACACATCATGTGCAACCATCCGTATACCATGCTTAATGTTGGTTTTATACCAGAAGTGGTACAATTGCAGTAAAAAAGCATCAAAAAATAGATTCAAAGCATAATAGCTGCACACAGTAGATGCATTTTTCATGCATATAGTTTAATTGTGTTTTGATACAAGGCTGGTGAATCAAATGCAGATGAACTCTGGCATTGCAGATAATGCCTGGTTTCATTTTCCATTCTAAATTAATTCTACACTGCAGACATTTACACCACTTTGATAATTTCTGAAACACGCTTTACTGTCACAGGATGAGGATAATGTGTGGGATAGTTCCATATATAACAAAAGATTAAAACTGAATTGGACCAACCCTTTAATATATGCCAGATCAATGTAGACATCCCTAATATTTTCTCCTTGAGGAGTGGTAAACGTGGAGATAAATATTATTTTCCACATTCTTTTTGACCACCATGTTTAGTGGTGTGGCCCTTAAAACTTTCCCTTTTTCTGCCCTCATGGGCAGCCCTGTCCTTAAGTATTTGCTGTTTAAGCAAACTACTTAATACGTGCCAATAAGTCCTTATATTTATATAATCCACATTTTAAATATTTTATTTTGGTAAAAGCTGTTCTGTGTCACAAATAAAACATATTAAGCTTGAATCATTGGCATTTACAGGTGGATAATTTTTGAAATTTTGAAAACGTTTGAATAGCTTCAGAGCTACAAAACGTTGTGCAGTTTTTATCATGGTTTAGCTTTAAATGCTTAATTAAATTTGATATATGGAAATTCTTATTGGTCGTGCCAGTCCTCAAAATACTAGCATTGCAGATTTTGCAATAAACATTTTTACTACTGCTTTTCAACATGCGTGAAATAATCCCTCACTGCTGACTTGTTGCTTGCTTCAATTACAGTTAGGTCTGGGTGCCCTTGGTCAGAGAACACACTTCTGTACATTTTAATGCACAATTCCTGATTATTTGCTGAGTTTAACATACAGGGGGGCAAGGTGTGAAAACATTATGGTTCATTTTCTAATTTGTTAAAACCAGCAAACAATAGAAATTGTGCAATAAAATTGGCAGAAAAAATGTCAAATTCAAGTTTCTTCCCTTAGACGATGTGTTAACTCATTTCCACTTTGAAAATCAACAAAATATGTTGTTTGACCAGCAGTGTTCTTTTGCAATTTTCTTCTACTGACCCCTGCAAGCATCACTCAGTAGCATGAAATTGCCTCATGAAATCTGTATTCTCTATCACCAAAAGTGCCAGTACCCGCACCACTACCGATACAGTATTGATAGGGGTGCAACACCACACTCACACTCATTTACAAAAATGTTTTTTCAAAGAATAACACTTTGAAAGGTTCAAAAGTGGTCCTTCTATGGCATCACTTCAAAAAACCTCCATTATTTTGAATAGTGAATATACAGTTGGACTTTAAATTGCATTATAATTAGATGGAACATAGTAACCATATTTCTGGCCTACTATGCAAAAAAAGAAGACAAGAGAGATGCATCCCCCAGCCTCAGCGACCTCCCCAGACAGTTACAGATGGAACTGAGGTTGAGGTTGGGTGGGTATTTTGGGGGAGGGTGGGGCGTCCCAACGGTCCCATGAAACCCAGCTCTGCTATCAATCTCTCGACGTGAGCTCCACTCCTCTTGATCCTCGCTGCCCCAGGTGACGGCAACACACCCATCCACACACACCCTGTCCTCTTCTCTCGCTCCATCTCTGCTGGGCAAATCTTCTCTCTTCTTTCCCTGCCTCCCCTCTGCTCTATTGCTGATGAATGGGTTTTAATAAAAGCTGACAGAGTGATGAAATTAAAAGTGCATCCCATGGCCTGCGATTGCTCCAGCCGCTCAATTATAGGACATATTTCAATATTGTCTTCCTCAAATTACAGACAAGTGTCTTACATCACTGTTGTGCTGATATTATTGGACTCATCATCTCTGGGCTTGATTGTTGATGTTAAAGCCATTGTTCCAGTACACATTTGAGGATGCATGATGTTCAAGTGCTGTGACGTAGCCCTTTAAAATCTGCTTTCCTCGACCCTATTAGCTAACATTACGCAGATTTCCCGTGTCACCTCATTAAAGACAGGCATTGCAGAGCGGGGCTGGGGTTGGGTGAGGAGTGTAAAGGAGGTGGGGAAAAGAAGCGAATGTGCGTCTTTCTAAGGGAAAAGTCCCATAAGGACTAACCGACACAGGCCAAAGCTGCTCCTTCTCCCTATTCAGAAAACAGATCTTTGTTTTGGTGGATTATGAGGGACTTAATCCCCCCAGATGTATAATCGGCCTGCTTTGTGCTGGATACTGGAGTGTAAGGGAGGGGGTCGAGGCCGTTCTTGTGCTCTGAGAGCAACAGTGTCCATAAAGACGCTGTGTTTCATAACAAAAAGGCTATGACACTATCGGACATACATCACACTATGAAAGGGGAGGGGTGTTAGAAAGGGCCAATTCTTAAAGTCTGTCTAGACTGATTATTTATGCTGGTGCAGTATCAGTGGCTTTGTTTACAAATTATTTTTTAGCTTTTTTCAAAATAGTTAAAGATTTAATGCAGAATTAGATTCAGATACAAGCAATTAAGGGTTTAAATGGATAAGAATGATATATAAATGATTAAGGTTTTATATATATGCGGACGTGACCGATTCTGAATCGATTCATAAATGTCAAAAATCGATTTTCTAAATATTTAATTTATAACGTAATGTTGACAGAACGCAAAAGGCGGAACTGGAAGTGGGTAAGTGCAGCACCCGGACAGTCTGTGGCGGCACATAACAAAAACACTACTGGATGAGCGAGAAATCCGACCGGCTCCCTCTGCGTTAAAAGCCAGGTTAGGTCAGGAGTCACAACACAAATGATAAGAAGAGACATTCTGTCCTTTCAACAAAGTCAAACCACCTTGGGAGCCACAACATTTAATGCCCAGTATGTCTCAGTATGTGTTAATGTCCTAGTATGGGCTAAAAATATAAACGAGAGCGGAGATTTACTTCACTCTGCTCTAAGCTTTAGCTTTAGCCGCTTTCCTCCCATCTCCACCAGAAACTTTTCCTCAAAAGTAGAGCAGCTTATTGTAAAATGTCTGTTTTATGAGGTTGAAGTCGCTTCTCATTCGCCAGCTTCTCGTTCTAATTTTCCCGTTCCACCTTAAATTCTGCCTTAGGCGCCGAATGTAACTGCTGCACTATTTAAGGTGGAACGGGAAAATTCGAAAGAGAAGCGAGTTCATTTACGCAACTTTTTAGAGAAAGACAGTCTCTCATTGCAGATTTAACCAACCGCACTGCTTATAAATGCGAATAAGTCCTCCAAATGTTCGTCTTAATCTCTGTTTCTTCGTTCGCTACTGGCGAGGCCAGACCTCGGTGCTATGTGACCTGCTGTCTGTTGTCAGTCGTTGAGAACCAGGGCTTTCGCGCTATGCTGCACACTTTGGAGCCGAGATTCAGCGTCCAGTCGGGAAGGTTGGCTGTAACGCGCTGCGTGGACACCCATTACCACTGGATCTTATTTCAGGGTAACAGCGCATTTTATCGCAGATGAGCGGCAGCAGCGTCTCTGAATGAGAGCCTTCTAGTTCACTTGCCACATCACTTCCATTTGATTTATTAATAAAAGATATTTTAGATATTTAAAGCGAAGTATTTGTAATGATCATTACAAATACTTTGCTTTAAAACTACCAAGTCCTCAGACAGTAGGAAGATAGAAATCCTGTATAGAGAAAAAAGATGCATCGAGATGCATCGATAATCGTTTTATAATCGCATCACAGCCCTCTGAATCGTAATCGAATCGAATCGTGAGGTGCCTAAAGATTCCCACCCCTAATATATATATATATATATATATATATATATATATATATATATATATATATATATATATAACCTTAATACTGTAAGGAGCTGGGATTATTGGAAGATGCTGTGGCCATTGATGAAATAATATTGGATGGGTTCCACAGTGAAGAGTGGCAGGGGTTTGGAGTGGGGCCAAATGGGGCCTTTATGTTTGTTACCACCACATTCCAATCAGGTGTAGATATTTATGTGTGACTACTCCTCTCTTGTTATGTAAGAAAGGAAATAAGACTAATATTCAAATGCTGCCACATACTTAAACTCTGCTGCTAATATACAGACAACATACTACTTGCTAAAAGTTTAAGGGAGTGTAAGGGAGGGGGTCGAGGCCGTCCTTGTGCTCTGAGAGCAACAGTGTCCATAAAGACGCTGTGTTTCATAACAAAAAGGCTATGACACTATTGGACATACATCACACTATGAAAGGGGAGGGGTGTTAGAAAGGGCCAATTCTTAAAGTCTGTCTAGACTGATTATTTATGCTGGTGCAGTATCAGTGGCTTTGTTTACAAATTATTTTTTAGCTTTTTTCAAAATAGTTAAAGATTTAATGCAGAATTAGATTCAGATACAAGCAATTAAGGGTTTAAATGCATAAGAATGATATATAAATGATTTAGGTTTTATAAATATATATATATATATATATATATATATATATATATGTGTATATGTATATGTATTTGTATATATATATATATATATATATATATATATATATAACCTTAATACTGTAAGGAGCTGGGATTATTGGAAGATGCTGTGGCCATTGATGAAATAATCTTGGACGGGTTCCACAGTGAAGAGTAGCAGGGGTTTGGAGTGGGGCCAAATGGGGCCTTTGTGTTTGTTACCACCACATTCCAATCAGGTGTAGATATTTATGTGTCACTACTCCTCCCTTGTTATGTACGAAAGGAAGTAAGACTAATATTCAAATGCTGACACATATTTAAACTCTGCTGCTAATATACAGACAACATTCTACTTGCTAAAAGTTAAACTTTTAATTCACCAAAAAATCTCAAGGCCCTTCTCCCCAACAGCGCTGCACAATCAAACAGAGAAGTATTCAGATAAGTTGGAACAAGAGTCCACCAAAGATGTGAAATAAAAATAACAAGGCAAGCTATAAGACAAATGGCTATGATGTCACTGGTGCCTAGGAGTGGCTGGGTACTTCTAAAAATGTATGCACACTTTGAATGACTAAGCCCAGGCAGGCTGCTGAAGAAAAAAAAAAGATCTTATCATATTCGAAGTATGAGGGACTGCATTCCCAAAGCAGCAGCACATGTTTTAGACCCAGTTCTTGGTTAATTATCAGGAAAAATTTCCTTTGGCTTTCAGTAACTCAACATTTTATGTTTCCTTACGTGTCAACTACAGCTGTGAAAGTTTTTGGCATTGGTGACAGGAAGTAAAGTAATACTCTTGTAGTAGAACAATATAGCAAGTCAAATGCTACTCACTGATAGAGCTGAAAACAAAAGATTCCTTGTACATTTATATACTTGGCAGACTCACTTATCTATTTAATCGTGTTACAGAGGTAAGTGAATTAAAAGCGAGAAAAAATGCCGTGGTACTCTTCATTGAGTTAAAAGGCCTTTATTGTAGCATGGCTATGGACACAAAATCTCTCAAAATGTTTCATGCTGATGTACCTCATAAAGGAGAATAACAATACATACATTCAACATGTGCTACTAATAACTAATGGCTTTATTTGAATTCTTAGTGATAAGCATGAAGCATTTGTGCCCCACTCCATAGCGGCACCTATGCAGTGTATTTGCATGTTTATTTCTGTATCAACAGCACTCTCTAGGTTTGTACTTTTTTGTAATGTTAAGAGTCTTGTCCAAGGATAACTGGTATAGCAGTAGAGCCCTTACCCAGGTGGGTAGTTGAACCCCAGTTTGCTGCATGGAGGGCAGTATTTTTATGTACTACACTATACCAACCACACTAGTCCTAGTTTTCAGTACTTTCTTGGTGGTCCTGATTCTGTCAACAGACTAATTTTAATATAGCTCCTAGCTTGTTATTAAGGGTAAACATATTAATTTACATGTTTTAACAAAAGGGTATTGAAGATTTTCTGAATACAAAATCTTTTTTCCATTCCCATATTCCCACATTTTCCAACATTGATAGTACACATCAATGTATTACACCTTAGCTCTGATGATTTTACTGTGACCATGTTAGCTCAGCAATGTCAGTTATCATCTGCAACTTCCGCTGAGGCAAACTGAAAGAAGAGCATTCCTTAAACCGCATGGGTGGTTTCATGAGAAACTGACTCAAAATAGCTAAAGAAATTCATGTCAAGTTAAACAAGCAAAGGTGTTCCACTCCCACACTATAACAACAGTTTTTACTGGTATCTGCTGAACACATCTGCATACGTAATTCTTGATAAAGTAACCAGGAAGGCTTTGTCACTTTAAATTTACAGTTGTCACAGGAAGACACCCACGCTAAGTAGCGTTACAGTCAATTTTACATACAAAAGAATTATATTTAATTTATGACTCACAAATTATATATAAAATACAATTATAAGAAGATCTTGGGTAAGAAAAGATCCCAATATGGTGATAAAACTGTGTACTTTCACATAAGGGTCTCTCTCATGACTCAGAGTACAGGTTTTCACACCTTTATTACTTAATTTGTTAACAGTACACAAGCCTACTGGCAGGCCCAAAGTTTAATTACACACTTCTATAGCTAAGAATAGTCCAACTGGTTTGCATTGAAGTCCATGTAGTTACTAAATGATAAAGCTTAGTGTGTAATAAGCCTGGGATGTTAAGGGGTTAATTGTCACAACAAATATGAGAGAAAAAACACGTACCAGTCCCAACACCTAACACCTGGGGAATCATTCCATTTTGCTCAGTTAAGCTAAATAGACTTCATCTTGACATGAGCTTCCGCTTTTTCTTACCACTTGAAATAAAAATATTTATTCAAGTTACATTTCAACATAGTTTGCTACTTTATATTTAAGTAAATATAAAAAGAAAAAAAAATATAACCAAAACCATTAAAAGCCAAGAAAACTGGAATAAACTATCTATCTATCTATCTATCTATCTATCTATCTATCTATCTATCTATCTATCTATCATCACATCATCATCATCATCATCATCATCATCACCATCACTTTGATTTATATAGCGCCTTTCCCATGCTCAAGGATGTTTTTCAATCAGATGGATTTTACGAAAGTCATATGTCATCAACAATAAACAAAACAAAACAAAACAAACAAAAAAAAAACCCCACACACACACACACACACACATACACACATGTAGTTCCCACACCTGGCGGAGGGGTTTCCCCAGACCACAGTATAGAGTCAGTAAGCAAGCCCAGAGTCCATTGCCTCATCACACAGGCGGCTGGCCCAGCAAACCTTGAAGGCTGGAAATGTCCTTTTGCTGCAAAGTGGGGTAACATTTTGCCATGAAGGTAACATTTTCATGCAGCTGAACACCACCGATTCAGGCAGCTCCACAGCTGCAGGGCAGTGTCATCCAAGCAGATGGCCCAAGAAGCCACGATGTAGCTATGATGCATCCAGGACTGGCCACTTGAGTGACAGTGTATCGCAGCTATGACGCTACCTGGACCGGTCACGTCTTTTATGCTACATTGCAGATATGTGGCTGCTTGGGCCAGCTGCTTGGATGACACTGCACTGCAGCTATGGGGCAGCCTGGACTGGTGGTTTTCAGCTGCATGAGCAGCATTACACTGCAGCTATGAGGCCACTTGGGCCTCAAAGAAGCCTCTGAACCATGGGTGGAAAATCACTCAAACTTGAAACTTGAGTCCAAGGTATAGTATTATATATGATATTATATATCCTATCATGTGTTTGTCCATGCTATTTGTATACAGTATACCTATACTATACAAATATACTGTTAACTATACAATATAAAGAACATCTTTTAATAGAAACTAGTTTGTTATTAAAAAAACATACTGGATTTATAGTCTTGTAAGATTCTAAAATGATTTGAGCATGAACTGCAGCTGTCATGGGTATAAAAAAATTTCACTTTCTTTCTTGAAGATATAAACATTTAGAAGACCTCGTTCCACAAGTGTACCACTCATATGTTTCTGTTTAAAATGCATTAGAGTGAATCTGTTATTCTGAATAATGTAGTCATTTACATGTACATCCACAGCATACAGAACTCAGAATAGCCAACAAAATACAAATATATCCAAAACAATTTTATAGTACAGTTGTTACAATTCTACAGTTCTCCAGTTGGTCTAAAATACTGAAAACAGCACAAGAACATGTCACGTCATATATTTCATATAGAATATGCACAGTGTAAAAATAATGTTATGCAAATTAAGATAAAATACACAAGTAGGTGATGTTAGTTATGTGATTTAAAATATGTGGTATGTTAAGCTGCTATTGGTTTGTGTGGCTATCAGTATGAATACAAATGACAAGAACACTGTTCCACTGTTCTGAGTAGTACATGTTTAATGTAGCACATGATCAATATCACTTAAAAGCATCAAAGTAGTGCTTCTCAAACTATAAATTTAGATAGCTGTAAATAAACTAATTTCAATGTCAAAACACAATGATGTTTGGTACGGTATCCATTTTTGTCTCCCAAAAGATGTGTAGGTGATTAAACACAATAACAGATGTTGTGCTACTGATAGTACAAGGCAGAAGCGCAATCTGTCCTTATTTGAGAAAAACAAATTATGTATGGGGCACAAGAAGGCTGAAATGTGAGATCTGTTGGGTCTAAAATAAAAGCATAGCTAATGTCTTTCTAGCGGAGACCAAATAAAAGGAGCTGAGTCAACACACCGATATTACATGTCATAGAACTTTGAACTTAGTCTAATTCTGTCTAAATAGCATAGTATAGAATCTGCAGAAATTGCATTTCATTTGTCTGACAATAAATTGTACCTTTTCTGTTTTAAAATGTACACAAGAAATATAGTACAAACTATCAGTGTTACTATATTTGAAGCTGGCCCCTTAAAATCCCAGGCTTATTACATAATAAGACGTATTATTCAGTACCTACAGGGACTTAAATGCAAACTAGTTGAGCTATTCTTGGGTTATAGAAGTGTGTAATAAAAGTTTGGGCCTGCCAGCAGCCCCTGGCCGTTCAAGAGGTTGAAATAACATCAAATGTTGCTTTGGGAGTTTCTCTAACTGAAGTCGATCTATTCTGTCAGTCTTGGTCATGCGCTGCTTATAATTTAACCTGGTTCCTAAATTCACATATGAAGGCACTTTGTTAATGGATTGACTACGAAGGAAGCATACTTCTAATATGCAATAACATACGAAGTGAAGAGGCAGCGTGAGTGACTGGTTTTAAATGGCTGTCTCAGTGCAGCACGGACACAGAGGGTAAGTAATTCTCATCTGGCACTTTTTTCTTCTATGATAGCCTTTGAAGCTTCTCCTTCTCCTGAGTAGCGTAGGACAATAGGTTTTATTTTCATAAAGGAGCATGATTCTGAGAGAGAGAGAGGCAGCGAGAGAGAAATATAGAGAGAGCAAAATACAAAATTGAAACAGGGAATGAGTCTTTGGATTCAAGGAGCCCTCAATCTCACTCATCAAAAGGACTAAAAGCCCAAATGCACTTTGGCTCCATTTCATCTCTCATTTTGTGGAGCCAAGTTTGTTTTGCCATCCTTAGTCATAGGCCAGGGGATGCATGGACTGAGAATTTGAGCTTTTGTATAAGGAAGTGCCGTCAGTCAGAATCAGAGTGCAGGATCAAAGTGATTGGCTCTGAGCTGTGCGGCATTCCCACCAGACTAGCAATGATGAGGGAGGCCAGGCCACGCACACACACGGCAGCTGCAGCGCATGCTGGATCTATGAGGCGCTGTAAATCGCCTCTATCACCTGAGGGGATACAAACAAACCCAGCACAAGAGAGAGCTGAGGCCCTGAACCGGGAGCCCACCGAGGATCCTCTCCGTCTTCAAGAGTGCGAGGGAGGGATCAGTTTAGGGTGTTTTTAATAATTAACCGAGTGCGTTTGTTTATTAGTCTCCATCACTTCCACACCCTGGTGGCCTGAGAGCCTCTAGGGTCTCAAGCAGCTCTGGAGATACTCATGGCGAGGCACGCTGAAAGGGAGATGTGTTATTCTCCAATTAAAAGAGAGTGTTCCTGGCCCCAAGCATAGGAAGTGGTGTAGGATCAGACTCTGGCCTCTGTCCACTCTACCTGCTAAAAAACTCTCCTCATCAACATAATGGCCTTACAGGCACAGCCAGTATAAAACAACAACAGAAAGCACAAAGGCTGTTAAATAGTCAGTTCTGTTTTTTATTTATTTATTTTTTTGAGTGTACATCGTTGTAGCACGTGGGAGATTTTGAACTGCAAATGTCAAAGACAAGAGCCAGGAAAAAAAGATTCTTTTGAGGAAATGTGCTTCTGAGGTGTTGACAAGTTAAAACAGACTATGATGTGGTTGCTGTTTAAGGACTTACATTATCAGTTAAGCTGGGCAAGAAAGCACACAGGTCAAATTGCTGACACCTGTCCCAAAAGGGATGAACAACTTAGTCTGGCAGTGTTTTGCGAAGACACACTCGTTACACTGCAGCGAAACAAGCCGTAAGGACCTTTTTCTTCCACAGAAGCCACATGGGGATGAACAAATAAAAGAGCGAAGGATGGAACATGAAGCGAGAGCAGGAGAAAGGAGTGGGAAAGAAAAGGGCTGCATGAGTGAGAGAGAGAAAGGAGCTGGAGAACAGAGGCGGTTTGATATGATTTCAATGGAATGTTTGTTGACACTGATTCGTGGCCCGGGGCCTTGGGATAAATGATTGAACAGCGCTGGCTGTCAAAGCCAGAGGATTTCTGTAGGCTTGTGTTTCACTGTGCGCTTTTCGCTGGAGGGAAGGTAGCAGTCAACTAATTGACACAGAATTAACCATGAAACACACTAAGCACTCCCCCTCCTCTACCACTACCGCTCCCTGAAAAGCAAAGAGTGCTCCATGACAGAGACTGAAGTTACCCCTCACCAACACATAGGCACTCATACACACACACACACACACACACACACACAAACATACACCCCTCGTGGGATCTGTGCTGTGAAAATACAACAAGCTTACACGCTGCATGCAGCCATGAACAGGGGTATCCATGTTTTTAATCAATTTGTAGTTCGAAGCTCGAAAGCTGGATCGAACTGCATGGCTCTCACCACCTTCTGCGCTAAAGCCCACCCACCCGGTATGCAGACCATTCAACAGTGCAAACATTACACAAGGAAATAACCCACATATACAAAAGGCATCATCAAAATCCAAAAGACCTTTCTCTATGATCAAAAATAAGCAATGGCATCTTGGAAAATAAAAAGGTGAAGCTATTATGTTTCTCATCTTTCCTTTTTTTTCAGAGAATCTTTCACGCTACCTGAGAAAGAGCACATGCCTACAGTAGTGTTTCTTGTTTCCGCACTGTACGATTGGATTGGATTCCATTTCGCTTCAATCTATTTAAGTTACAGATTGAATTCACAGAGGAATTCATTTCATAATTAGAAAGGGGACACACAGATATACTATAAATAATTAAATTTAACCCAGGAAACTGACTATGGTGCCATGAAAAAGGACCCCAGAAGGAACTGGCTGTATATGACCATATAGTAGAATTAAAGTTCAGTGCTGTGAATTCTCAACAATAAATAAACAAACCGCACCTGCTGTGACTGGCCCAGGGACGCTGCCCCCGACAAGATGCCCTCAGTTAATTAAAACTTGGACCAGGGACAACAAAAATAAATGACTAAGCTTGGCCTGTGTTTGTGTGTTTTGAAGGAAGACTATGCAGAAGACAGTGGCGACGAAAAAGCACTCCTGTTTTGACCACCTCAGCTCCTGGACGTCCTTGTGAAGGAGCTGGGGAGGGGGGTACTCCAGGTCAGGGGCCAGTCATTTATTGCTGACTACTAACCAATCAGAGGGTCCCAGACTGTCAAGGACTGTAGTGGGGGGGGGAGGGGTGTGCCTCTGAGGCGGACTCCCAGGTCAATTATTTTCAACAAGGAGACAGTGCCGGCGAAGCTCCAAATCTCATTTACACGCCGGTGGCCCCAAAAACACACACCTGAGCGGTGCGCTGGTGCCACCCAGCAAAGGCAATTAATGTCTCCCCTCAATAACATGTGCATTTGCAGTGACAGCTGCCCTACTCTAAGGCGTTCTGAGGACCAGGCCGGAAACGCCCATTAGGTAAAAAGATAGAGAGACAAGTGTATCTTGCCTTGCCCAGAGAGCCTAATTTTAGGTGCACCACACTTCACTTTGCTCTACAGTTGAGGGCAGGGTGGGGGAGCTCTGCACCTGTTGAGGTTCAAGCTGCTTTTCTCATCACCTTACACACCTCACTTGTTTGTTATTCCTGATAAAGGCCGCATGCAGGAATATCGCTAATACTTTGTTTTGGTCCACTATAAACACTTTAAACATGCATGCTTTGTCTTTAATGCTTAGAAATCATAGTAATTGCTGGTGATAATGAAAGCATGTTGTAATTTAATATTATTTCTCATTTATAGCTCACTAAAACAATAAAAGAAATTCTATTGGAATCAAGATTCTAAACTTTCAATCACATGTAAATGTAATAACTATATAGATATTGTGTGATTAATAAGTAATTAAATAATTACTTTGAATAGTATAGCAAAATAACAGTAATCTATCAACTAGAGAGTTCTCAAATTCACCTTAACTTAAGATCACATTAAACCTATGCATAACCTGAACCTGAAATCTTGGATGAAATTTTCCTGGCATGTCACCTGTATAGATATTAGCATTGCAGAATTTGGGGAAAGGAACACCTGATTCAACCGAAAGTTAATAATTATTTAATTTTAGTGATTTGAATATTTGCAGAGACATGATTTTCTGCAGGCGGCCTGACCAGGGTCATTTCTGTGTGGAGTTTGTCTGTTCTCCCCGTGTCTGCGTGGGTTCCCTCCGGGTACTCCGGTTTCCAAAAACATGCAGTCAGGCCGATTGGACATGCTAAAATTGCCCCTAGGCGTGAGTGTGTGAATGTGTATGTCTGTCGGTCTGCCCTGTGATGGACAGGCGACCTGTCCAGGGTGTATCCTGCCTTCCGCCCAATGACAGCTGGGATAGGCTCCAGCACCCCACCACAAGTTGTACATGAAAGAGTTGTACATGCTACTTGATAGCAAATTGCATAGATTTTTACTACACACACACACACACACACACACATACACATATATATATATATATATATATATATATATATATATATGAAAAACTGCAAGTGTGTGAACCTGGAAGAGATTAAAAGATAATGATATGTATATCTGATTTGAAGAACATTAAGCTTATTTTACCCACCATCTCATCAGCCACACAATAAGAGACTTTGGCAAAGTCTCATTTTACTCATTGAAATCTATTGGCACAGTAGGTGATGATGCATACTGCATCAGCAAGTAGAATTGGAGCTTTCTGTGTGTTGCTAGAAGCATAATATTGCCTATATGATTTGATTCTGATGCACTGTGATACTGTCTTAGTGCAGACATTCAGAATGAAATTCAGATTAAAGGTTGTGTTATTGACTTTTTTAAATCAAAGTAATAATAAAAGACAACTGAACTGAAGTATAGTCCAATTCGTTTGTTTTCTTGTTTAAATTTGTACTTCATCATACAATCAATGAATTTTTAACTTTTTAGGTCATGATCTTTATATTTGATAATAAATATGACATCACAATGTTGTTATCATTCTATTAAAAAATAGATTAAAAGACAGAAATCATCATTTTGTGTAGGCATTAAAGGGGTAATCTAGCTTTAGCCTCATGGTCTATGAAGCTCTTCCACATGATCCACTACACATGGTACACTTCACTGTGTTGTGCATCTAAGGAGCTTCATGAGTGAACAGGAAATCTGTTTGTGTGTCTGTGAGCGTGTGAGCATGAAGCTGAATCAGAGAGAGAGAGAGAGAGAGAGAGAGAGAGAGAGTCCATTCTTCCAGTTACTGCCTCCTGAGATTTTGCAGAGCATGAGATGTTCAAAAACTTTAGGGTGTCTCTACTGCTTGAATAACACACACACACACACACCAAATGTTAATACAAGATATGGAGAGTAACTTCACCTGGATTTTGAGTGCTAGTTATCTGTAACAGATATCAAAGAGCCCATCACCCACCTAGAACCACACAGACGTTCATCTGCACACTTCACTCTCTCTCTTTTTCCTCACAACTTCCACCTCTTTCTCTCTCTCCGTCTCTTTTATGCACATGTGTGGGCCAGCACAGGCTTTTTGACAGATGAGAATTAAACAAATGTATCCGCTGGAGCTGGAGAATATTACACCCCTGGGACTTCATTTACCTCCCGCATATTCAGGGGAGTTCTTCTATGTTTTACTGCCCCACATAATCTACAGCAGCTATACTCGCCCAGCAAACCTGTTTGGGCTCCACCACCAGTGCTACTGCCACTGTTATTACTGACATCATTATGGGGAGAATTCCACTGGCCTTCACATCTTTTTTCCTCAGCACTTGAATTCCTGTCTATCTCTCAGAAAAGGGTGGTGTCTTTTTTGGGTTTTTTTTTGCCTGTATTCATCAATAAAGTAGACAGAGCCATTTGTTACTGTTGTGATTTCTGTCTAATTGTGAGCTAGCGTTCAGCTAATCCTTGCTAGAAAGGTCATGGATAGCGCCTTCTTTTGTTGTTTTTATTTAGAGTTCGCCCCAGCCATTGTGTTAACAAGTCATTAAAAATTGAAGGAAATAATGCTGGAAGAGAGAAAATGCATATGTTTGGGGCATTATTATTATTAAATAATCATGTTTGCCTCCTAAATTGAGAGTGACTTGCACCACAATATCAGTAATTAGATGAATTATTGATGGCAGAGAGATGGGTGAGTGGTCGAGAGAATAAATGGAATTGCCAGACCCAATTATGCTCTCTTTCTCTCTCTCTCTCTCTCTCTCTCTCTCTCTTTCTCTCTCTTTCTCTCTCTCTCTCTCTCTCTCTCTCCTTCATAGTGGCCCCATTAGGAGTGTCACTTAGACATCCAAATGGTGGCACTAATAAAACCTCAACTAGCACTTAACCAGCTTAATTAATAGTAAGTTGATTAATATTTTAATTGCTGGGCTTTAAACAACAGTCTGAGCTGAGGAACCATAGACAGAAGCAGAGTAGTGTGCCCAGTCTAGAGCCGGAGCTCATGCTCATGTGGGTTTGAAGCACTCTCAGTGATACATTCCAACAGAGTGGTGTTAATATGGAAATGTAGAATAACTACAGTGGCTGTGTAAGTAAAACCATTTGGATTTTTTCATAGCAAATGTTTTCAACAACAGAAAGCCATCAGTGGTTAATAACACAGACACACACACCCAAAAACTGTCATTTCACAAATATGCTACAAGACACGTTATGCGTGTATGCATTTCATTTGATGTGACTGTTCTACTGTAAAGTCCAGGTTACACTAATCAAAACCATTCCTGTGCTGAGATGTGTATGCGTGAAGAACCTTTCTAAAATTTAAAGAAGCTCTACATAGTCTAAAGGCTTTATACTTAGAGCCATTCATTCAAGCCAAGAAAAATTTAGGAACATTTATTTTTAGAGTGAACAATTTCCAAATAAACAACAAAACCCCAGATTGGGAGTTGGCTTTAAGGCCCAGTCACACGTTTTGCCATTGAAATTCCAAGAGTGAAACATATTAATTTAAATGGGAGTCAATAAATTTTATGCACAAACCTTTGGTGAACTTTGACAAATGAGTTTGCATCCTCAACCAGTGGCTCTACTGCTTTTGCTGCACTGACCTCTGATGGGGTACGCCTTCATATAACAGCACTGAAGTGCTAATTTTAGCACTGGCTATGAATAAACACCTAAAAAAGAGACTGTGATATGCACTCAGTCAGGAGACTCTATGAGATTATTTAAATTTTTTCTACCTGTGTGTTTTGCTGTATGTTTGGTGAGTTAGCTAAGTTGCTACCTGCACCAAAATGAAGGATTTTTTGCCCAGATGATGCAAACTTCCCTGGTGTGACTGCAAAATAACCCATAAACCAGAATTACCAGTGCGAATGGAAGGACACATTCTAGAAACAATGTGAATGACGACAGGCCTTTAAGAACTGGGGAGAGACTTCTAATTTTAGAACAATGTGAATGTTGGAAAACATTTAAGAACAGTCTGAGTTGGGGAGAACATTTTAGAACAGTGTGAATTAATAGAGAACATTCTAGAACAGTATGAGTAGGGAAAACATTTAGGAAGAGTGAATTGGGGAGAACATTCTAGAACAGTGTGAATGGGAGAACAAGTAAGGACAGTGTGAATCAGGGAGAACATTCTAGAACAGTGTGAACTGAGAGAACATTCTGGAGACTCTGAACAAGAGAACCAGAGACTCCCTCAATGCTTGGCTTTGTTGGTATTTGTTGGGAAAATTTTGATCAGTGTGCTCTGGATATTTTTGTTTCCTTTTTTGTTGACTTTGCTCATACTGTACTGCACTAAATGTTTATTCATCCAAACCTGATTTATGTTTTTTTTAATTTTGTAGTTATTGATGCTAATCATGAAAAAAACTCCCAATTCAATCATTTCACAGGTTTGCAGGGCAGGTGACCTAGAAGTGATCTCCCTGCTCATTTTACTCAGTACAGAATGTCCCTTGTGCTGGACAAATGGCTCCAAACAACATCCCAGAGCAGCATCTAATTAAATTTCATAAGAAGTCAAAATCAACCACCCCCTGCAGAGAAAGCCTGAGCTTTTTGAGTACTTCAGTGCAATAACTTGAGGTTAAATCTCTTCCTTCAGCTCCCCACGTAAATTCACATCTAGCTCTCGAAAGGCTGAACCAACTGCTGTCTCCAGCATTGCATTAAGCAGCTGCTTCTCTCTGGAGATGAAGAAGCCCTGAGAGTGTGGAAATGGAGCTGTGTAGCCTGGAGAAGCTGGGATTCCCCTAAAGCAAGAGCAGACCAGTGGAGAGCAGGTCCCAGGACACACTCTGGCCTGTGGGTCCACTCCCTCTTCATTCAGCACTGTCTGACTTGCCACAGATGCAGGAAGACACAGATAAACTCACAGCACCACTGGCCTAAAGACAGCTGCTTTCTCAGAGCACATGACTAATTTGATCATTTTCTTAATCTGCAATTTTTAATGAAAATCAAAGCATCCTCACTGTGTTATATCCTATTAGCTAAGTGGCAACTTTCCATGAATCGTTTCATTCCACTGAAGGTAGCATTGTATGCTCAGAGGAATAAATCATAGGAATGTCAATGCCAGAGAGAAAAAAAAACAAAAAAAAACACAGTGGCCTAGATAGCACAAAGCGGTAAGAACATGGGGGGGATAAAAACGGCGTCCGTGGAAAGAGCAAGGTTAACTGGAGTAAAATGGAGAAGAAAGCAGCGGACAAATTGAGAAATTAGCGACGCACAGAGAAGAGTCTCGGAGGACCAGGCAGTGAGGCGAGACCTACTTCAACACATGGCACCAGACAGCTGTGCTGGTAATTATCATCTACTGTATATGTTTAGCAGGACATGTTATGCAGGGCAACATGCATACATACATAGCTTCTGCTGCTACTGTCCAGGCAGCCTATGTACAGCACTTGTGGAGACCAAAGAGAGAGAAAGAAACAGATCAACCAATAACTCTCTCACATAATTTCATGTAGAGAGTAGAAGAATCCAAGATAATCCAAGCCCAATAACATTCTCATTTCTGTGGTAGCAACTGTTGCAATGTTGGACTTTTGGCAAAAATCCCATTCAACCTAATGAGAAGCTGTAATTTGGACATTTGGAGTGCAGCATTCATTTCCCCAAACATTTTGTTACTGTTGGAGCAAACAGTGTTGGGGCATACAACTGCCTGCTGCCATTTACAACGTGATAAAATTTCATGATGTATGGCAGGCCCAGGTCATCAAGTTATAGGCCCCTGGGCAAAATGTTTGGTAGGCCCTACTTGGTTTTTGTTTGGTGGTCAGGGTTTCTATTGATGATATCACAGCAGGTTATATGAGGACTGTGCACCACAGTGTCAGCATACTAACCAGTGCATGCCACTGATGTTATTTTTTTTTAAAAAAAAAGACATTTCAGACATTTTGTTGAAAACAATTACATAACTTTTTCTTTAACTCAGTCTGATATTTTTTTATTTGTGTTTGGCTTTAGACATGAGTATCCTCTAATATATCAGCGTATAAGGTCTCACTTTTAAACATCCCCTAGGCACATGTAGATATCTACAAATTCACTTGAGGCACAGTTCCCACCGTGAAGATTGAGACAATTAGGTCCTGATGTTCCAAAATTATATTGGGTCTTATTGTTCCAAAATTACAAAATAAAATCCAAAATGCAATTGTTCCAAAATTACTTTGAATATCTTATTCCATTAACTATAAAACTTTTATTTTTTATTATTATTATTTTTTCTTCTGTAATGTTACTAAGATATGAACATACGAAGTTTTGTTGTGACAGTGATGATTTATATTTTATCGATGAGAAAGATACAGAGCAAATCACACTAGTGTTAGTATGGGGGTAAATTTGCTATTACCAACCTGACTTGTTTGGATTAGAAGCAACAACATCACACACCTAAGTAGCAACACATTTTAACTTAGATTTTTGCCAACATTCTGTAAAGCTTATCTAACTTGTACAATTGCTATGAGAGAATGCATCTGTGGGCCGAGCATGTATGGGTCGGTTGACACCTTTAGATGGACCCCCAGACATATTTTAATTATCAGTGTCAAAATTTGCATCAGATGATAGGATTTCAGACACATGTGGACGTAACAAACTGTTTTGTGTCCGGTGGCCAGATGTGGCACTGATGCTCCGCAGCATCCAGAGGTGCTTCAACAGCCCACCTGCTGCTGCTGCTGCTGCACAACACCTGCTCTCTACCATCTGCTCTCTCTCTTTCCCTCTCTCTCACATACACACTCTCCCAGTCTTTCTCTCTCTATCTCTTCTCCGTCTTGTTTTCTCTCTCTCTTTTCTCTGTCTCTCAAATTCTCTCTCACACACACACCAAACACTCCTTGTCCTTCTTTCTCATTCTCTCTCTCTTCTCTGTCTCTACTACTCTCTCTCACACATGCTCTCTCTCTCTGTCTTTCTCTTTCTCTCTATTTATCTTGTACTCTCTTTCTCTCACTACTCACATCTCGCTTTCACACATTTGGATACACACACACATGCAAAAGCTTTTGAAGTTTTAAAGAACTGTCACATAATGTAAAGGTTCTGTTCCAATTTAAGGATTCTTCCTAGAACCTTTAAATTATGTGGAGATTCTTTAACCCTTTAAAACTTTAAAAAAAGATTCTTTACACTCACACATCTCATTAACAAAAATGAATCGTCCTTGGAAAGGTTCTTTGCAGAAACCGAAGTGGTTCTTCTACGGCACTGTGCAAATAATTGTTTTAATTTTTAAGAGTGTAGAGTGAAGAAAAATGACAGAGAAAGAGAGAAGAAAGAAGTTTAACCCCCTGAAATTTCAGGCTTCTTTCATCCCAGGGCTTATTATTCAGTAATTACACGTAAAACAGTGCAAGCTGACAGAGTTATTAAGTTTCAGGAGTGAGAAATAGACACATAGGTGGGATCTTGACATTTAAAACATGAAAGATGGACATTCCTAACTGCATGTAAGAGTTTATTAACTTTGTGGTGATGAATGTGGTGAGTTATTTCCACACTGATAATGTATAAATGTGTTTAGTCAGCAGAACATGAATTTGTAATATGTAATAACATCATGTTGCTCTTATGTGTGTAAAGAGTTAAATGTAAATGCTTTACAAACACTATTGCTTTATGCAGATGATGGGGTGAGGAGAAAGAAGGAGGCTAATTCTGAGTCATCCCTGATATCAAAGTGAGGAAGAAGAGGAGGAAGAGTTCATGCACACACACACACAGTGGGGGCAGTTGGGGCATAGCCCACCCCAAATGTGGCAAAAGGTGTGGAACAAGGCATTCACTATCGCCCCATTATTCCCTCCCCCCTCCTCTTCTCTCCCCTCTGAAGACAGGCAGGATTTTTTTTTTCTACATAAAAGTAAACAACGTTGCCTGCAGGCACAATTTTCCCGGCAACACAATAAAATGTGCAGTGAATTTATGATGGTCATCCATTAGCTCTTACCAAGGAAACATCACCCATATCTGTCGTCCATCATTATAATAGAGGGTTAATGCACCAAATTTACATAAAAAAGTCATATTGTCTGCATGAATTATTTACACCCTCAGCTGTTTTTTTTCTTTTCTTTTCTTTCTTTCGTTCTGTTCTCCTTCTTTCCTTTTCAATAGCTACTGGTTTTCAAGCTAGATTCTTACGAAAAAATCCTGATACTAAATTCATTCCTGAGGTGGCCCTGGGCCCTGTGAACACTCTCTCTCTCTCTCTCTCTCTCTCTCTCTCTGCCTATGAATGGATGGCTGTACCTTGCTGAACGTAATTAGTATCAATTAAGATTAATCTGCTGTGTATTCTTGTGTCCTCCGGAGAAATAAATATATATTAGTTAGCATTATTCAGAAGTGGGTAAATGTGTAAATAAACCAAAGAAAGCTATTCATTAAGAAGTTCATAAAGCGATGCTATTAACACGAACATAAAATTTTATGAAGAGCCACAAAAAAGGCATGCCAGCATCTGCAAAATCAACTAAATGACATCAAAACATCACAAGAACGCATTTGCAGACAAAGGCTGAAAAATAAAGACTTCTTGAATGATTGCCATTATGTAAGAGCGTTCATAAATGCTGATGTAGAAACATGAGTTGTAATGTTGCCACTGAAGCCCCGGGGATGGGCTCAGTCATTGAGCAATTACTATGAGCTCAATTACTATCATCATATTATCTCAACTAATCTGACGGTGTCAGCGGCGTGAAGTGAGTGCAGGGCTTAATCTGCACTTCTTCCTCCTCCTGTCACTCGTCTGAGAGAGCTGTTTTGCGTGTGACACTGCACCCCTTGTGAGCGCACTAAAATGAATACCTCTGCTCTCTGTGCCATGCGTCAAAGCCGTGGCTGCTTTTTTCTTCCCCAATGCTTTTTTCTCTCGCAATGTAATGTTGTCTCTGAGATGAATGCTTCCATTCTTCTAATTTCACCTGACAGCGCCACAGGCGTTCTGCCGCGCGGTGCTAATTTCTGACATGCCTCGACAGAAAGGGACTCCATCACAGTGGCCCAGTCGCTTTTGAGAGCTCAGAGAGAGTCAAAGATGCAAAGTCCAAAAGAATAGGTCTAGGTAGGGGTGCGCTGCACAGTCTGCCTTTTTCATATAGTACTGTACACCCCCCTGAACAATCCATGGCCTTAAATTCTGCCTTTGATAGTGTTTTATGAATCTTAGCTGTGTGTCCAAAATGAAGAGGAAAAAGAGTTCTTAACTTTAAAATATGTTAAAGTAGCAAGAATAAGTAATTTCAGATCATTTTTAAGTGTCCATAGTAAAGAGCAGCTGCAATTATGTAATCATTGCGATGTGAATAGTCATTCAGAGTGTTTTAACCCCTTAACTGGCCGGGGCCCATCAGCAGGCCCAAAGTTTGATTATACTCTTCTATAACCTAAGATTAGCTCAGCCAGTTTGCACTGAAGTCCCTGTAGTTACTAAAAAATAAGTCTTGGCATATAATAAGAATTGAAAATTGGTAAGAGAAACTTAGCAGCTCTAATTTCTTTACAGTGGTGGTAATAGGAACCAGGGGTCATGATGTCCACAAAACAAATGTAGTTTATAGCTTCTTACCTTTTGTATTATGATGTGGCAAGGAAGAGAAGCAAAACGTGTCTTGGCATGGAAATGCTCCTTTATTGGCTGCACACTTTATTGCACACTTACAATATATAGCTTTGAACGCTCAGTGGCAAGCTAGAGAGCTTGAAATCTAAGCATAAACACTTATGGTAAACATGAAACTACACCAGAAACTAAACTGTGCCAGATGACAGGTACACACTTAGACAAACAAGGTAGCACACTTTTAGCTAGCTTAAACAGCATTAAGTTTAGAAGTGAAGATGTTCATTCCAAAATACTGTATATAAATAGTTCTTGGAAAGAATGACAGCTGATCTATAATGGAAAACATTTTTATTTCTCTAATAAAGGTGGCATTAATCATTACATAGCATTGATTTTTCTTATATGTGTCCACAGTGGACATATTGCTCTGGTCCCATCCCAATGCGGCGCAGCGCTGAAGCCTACAGCAGACTTTCAACATTAAACTGCTGGATGTCCAAGTGGTTTTCGGAAAATCAAGTGGGCTTTATAGATAATTGGTTATATTTCAAGGGCAAGCCTGGTCTTATAGGTGGGGATGGTGTCCACCCCACGCGGGAGGGTGCTGCCTTACTTTCTTGCAGCATAGCGCATAGTCTTTTAGTTAGTCGGCAGAGTAGTGTAAACAGCTGCTGACAGTCTAGAGCCGGGACCAGGCCGCAGACAGACAGGCTAAACCGACCGTCCATCTGCGAACCGCCTTGAGGAGTCACCTAGGTTCAACTGTACTGAGACTGTGTCTTTGCCCCGAATTAAATCAAAATCTAAACATAGAAAAACTCAATCAGCCCGTTTCAACACCCTTATCAATATTAAATCATATTCAGATGATAGCAGCAACACCTCAATTCTAAAATTTGGGTTACTCAATATAAGATCACTAAACTCAAAAGCAGTCATTGTAAATGAAATTATGAAGTGATCATAAATTTGACGTTTTCTGTCTCACTGAAACACGGGTTAGACAGGATGAATATTCAGTACTAAATGAAGCCACCCCTGTAGGCTATAATTATGTACACAGCCCAAGATTATCAGGCAAAGGAGGTGGATTATGTGTAATCTACCAAAATACCCTAGATATCAGTCAGAAACAATGTGACACCTTCACTTCTTTTGAGGTTCTTTCCATCAACATTACAAATCCGGCCACAAAAAAGAACGCACTTTCATTATTTAACATTTACAGATCACCAGGGCCCAACTCAGAATTTTTAAAAGAATTTAGTGATTTCGCTGCAAACCTAGCTGTGTGCAATGTTAAATAATTGTAGGAGATTTTAATATAAATTTTGAGAAGGCAGATGACCCACTAAAAAAGGCATTTACTTCAATCCTACACTCTGTTGATATTACCCAAAATGTAACAGGTCCTACACACTACTGTAGTCACACTTTAGACTTAGTTCTGACACTCAGTCTTAACATAGACAGGCTTAATATCCTACCACAAACCTCAGTAATCTCCGACCGTTACCTACGTTTTAGCCATAATATATGTACGTCCCCTCGCTATTCTACAAAGTGCTCAATAAAACCATTTACTGCCCTACAATTCATAGAAAACCTCCCAGAACTAACAACCCTTAGTCTCCACTCCCTCAGACCCAATGGAGCTAGATGTACTAACCGACTATTTAGGAAATACCTTTCGATCTACTTTAGAAAATGTGGTGCTACTTAAAATAAAAAGGATAAGGCAGAAAAAGCTCGCCCCATGGTACGATGATAAAACCCATACCTTAAAACAAACAGTACGGAAACTAGAGCGGAAATGGCCATTAACCAAGCTGGAAGTGTTCCACTTTGCCTGGAAGGACAGCCTTATAGAGTATAGAAATGCTCTCACTAAAGCTCGCTCAGCATATCTGGCCTCGCTGATCAAGAATAATAAATATAATCCTGTTTAGTGTGATTTCCAGAATTACAAAAAATCAGGCAGGTACTGAACCACAAATTCCGGTGACTCTCAACAGTGAAGTTTTTATGGACTTTTTTAATAATAAAATAAATAGACAACAAATTCAACCCACAGTATTAAATCCAACTTGGCTGTCATCTAATGTGGCTGATATAAAACATAACGTAGTTGCAGAAGAAAGGCTGGAAACTTTCTACCCGCTCACACAGCTAGAACTAGAGAAGATTATCTCCTCTGCAAATTGTACAACCTGCACACTTGATGCAATTCCCTCAAAATTACTCAAAGAAGTACTACCAGTTATCATTAATCCTCTTTTAACTATAGTAAACTCATCCCTTAGCCTGGACCATGTACCCAAAGCTTTTAAACTAGCAGTTATTAAACCTCTGATCAAGAAACCAAACCTTGATGCTAGCGTATTATCTAATTACAGGCCTATTTCTAACCTACCATTTATATCTAAGATCTTAGAAAAAGCTGTAGCCCAACAAATTAGTTCATATCTACATAAGAACCACATATATGAAAAATTCCAGTCTGGATTCAGGCCACATCACAGCACTGAGACAGCTCTAGTTAAGATAACAAATGATCTTCTTCTTGCCTCTGATCAAGGCTACATATCCCTGTTGGTGCTACTTGACCTCAGCGCAGCTTTCGATACGATAGACCACAATATTCTCCTAGAAAGGTTAGAAAACATGGCTGGAATCATAGGGACCGCCCTATCGTGGTTCAAATCTTACTTAACGGAACGTTATCAGTTCGTAAACATAAACAATTTATCTTCCAATTATTCAAAAGTAAGATTTGAAATTTACGCAAGGCTCTGTTTTAGGACCATTATTATTTACGTTATACATGTCACCGTTAGGCACAGTTGTAAGTAACTATGGCATGAACTTTCACTGTTATGCAGACGATATGCAATTGTACATATCAGCCAAGCCTGATGACAAATACAGGTTAAAGAAAATAGAGGACTGCATAAAAGACGTGAAAGGCTGGAAGTTGCATAACTTCCTCCTTCTAAACAGTAACAAAACAGAGGTTCTCCTTCTGGGTCCAAAAGTGGCAAGAAATAAATGATCAGATTTAATTTTAAATCTCGCTGACTTTCCAATTATACCTGTTTCAGCGGCAAAAAACTTGGTGTCATAATTGATCCAGATTTATCATTCGATCAACACATAGGCAGTATCACTAGGACAGCTTTTTTATATCTTCACAATATCGCCAAAATAAGAAATGGCTTATCCCTGCATGATGCAGAAACATTAGTACATGCCTTTATTACTTCAAGGCTAGACTATTGTAACGCACTACTGTCAGGATGCACCAGCAGGAATTTAAGTAAACTTCAACTTGTTCAAAATGCTGCAGCCAGGGTTCTCACTAAAACTAAAAAATTTGATCACATCAGTCCAGTTCTATCATCACTTTATTGGCTGCCTGTTAAATTCCGTATTGATTACAAAATTCTTTTATTGACGTATAAAGCCCTACATGGGCTCGCTCCTGAGTACCTGCAAGACCTTATTTCCCATTACGAGCCACCACGATTACTCAGATCACAGAGTGCTGGCTTTTTAATAGTTCCCAGAATTCAGAAGTTTCAGCTGGGGGAAGAGCCTTTTCTTATAAAGCCCCCAAACTCTAGAATGATCTTCTAGAAAATGTTCGGGACTCAGACTCAGTCACAATCTTCAAATGTAGGCTGAAAACTCACTTGTTTAGTTTAGCTTTTGGTAGTTAATGTTCCCCCTTAGATAAAGGCAGCAGATCCAGGGGTCCATGAACACAGGGAATTATAGTAAACTGAGACGCTGGTGCTGTTGTCCCGCCGCTCGCACGCAATCACTCAGGTTTGTGGACGGTGGAGCGGAACGATGCCAAATTGTTTCAGGGTGCTCCCGTATCTGTGTGCCCTTTTGGTTCTCTGCTTTTAGTTAAGCTGTTATAGTCAGATCTGCCGGAGTCATTAGCCACACTCTGGAAATGTTTTACATAGTATTATACATACACCCATACAGAACTAAACTAACTCCATGTCCCTACCTTTTTCAGAGTAAACGAC
Source organism: Colossoma macropomum (assembly GCF_904425465.1). Classification (NCBI taxonomy): domain Eukaryota; kingdom Metazoa; phylum Chordata; class Actinopteri; order Characiformes; family Serrasalmidae; genus Colossoma; species Colossoma macropomum. The sequence continues at coordinate 22,428,400 of NW_023494785.1, forward strand.
TGCCCACCTGTCCGGCCGGACACTGATGGATGATTGTCTGTCAAGCTCTCCTGCTACCCACTTCAGACCAGTTGCCCATGCCCCAGTCATTGCCACTTGCCCAGCTACCTTTACTTGCCTTGGACTAGCTGCCCACCCTATAATGAAGTTTTCATGGACTCCTAACTATTACTCCTAATACTACTACTACTACTACCATTAATATTAGTAGTATAATAATTTTGTAGGTAGTTTGACCAGAGGAGGATGGGTCCCCCCTTGTGAGCCTTGGTTCCTCCCAAGGTTTCTTCCCCAGCTCTGAGGGAGTTTTTCCTTGCCACTGTCGCCCCTGGCTTGCTCACCTGGAGGATTTACATTTCATGTTAAAACTTTGTCTTTAATGGATTTCTGTGAAGCTGCTTTGTGACAACATCAGTTGTAAAAAACACTATACAAATAAATTTGACTTGACTTGACTTGACTCCCATCTATGTATGTCATGGAAAAAAAAAATAAATATAAAGAAGAAAATTCTTAAAAGTGGTCTATAATGTGTTTTTCTAATGAAACTATGAGTTTATACAACATATAATGCTGATCATAGTAAAATAAAGGTAAAACTGTTATTTTGCCTCCCAACATCCTACATGTACCTTACTGCCATGAACGGATTTAAATAATACTTTTGAGGCCAAAGCCTTATCACCTTATCTCAAAACTATCATGTCTCAGGTTTCAAGGGCCATATTTATAGCCATTTCATTGAACAACTTCCTGTAATGGAGCCATTAGAGGCATTTAACACTTGTCTTTGACTTGGATGTCTGTTTCCATTCACCACCACTGTGACCAAGTCTGACTTGGTAAATCTCTCTATAACAGAGTGTTTCACGTAAAACTACATTGAATGACATTGTTTACATCTTAACTATTCAAATATAGTAACCTTTTGAAAAATCTATGGAATTACCATTTAAGAGGTTTGAATTAAGACTAGGAGGTGGAGAAATATTTAATGAAGAAGGGAATATAAACAAACAATATTTTATTTCTGTTTCTCTTGCTCGAATGACTGTAATTGCTCTTTATCCAACTATAAACACTGAGGATCTCTGACCTATTCATGATTCATGAAGCACAGCATAAAGTCTCTCTCTCTTCTCTCTGAGTGTGCTTCCCCAACCAAACACTGCATCTTCTCCTGCAGGGACTTTTTAGGGTTACCTGAGGAGCTTGTTTCTTGACTGGATAAGCAGGAGGCTGTCAGACAGCTCTTGCTTCTCTGTTGATCACTGCTCACTCTCTCTGTTAGTGTAAGGGGCTATGAGCTGAGTGGTGGAGGGCAAGGTCAGAGTCATGACCTTCAGTTTAACCTCACTGACCTCTACAGCCCCCAAACAGACCACTGCTGAGTAAGCTCACTGCAAGTTCACTGCTTCAGGCAACTCTCTCTCTCTCTTCCTCTTTGTCTTTATCCTCACTTGCACACAGACACAATCCTGAAACTCTCACTCACTACTTCTCAAACTACTCACACTCACTCTCTCTCACACACACACACACACACACACACACTATCCATGCTTTACTTTTAGTTATAAGTGTAGAGGAGTTTCAGTATCTCTCCAGTGGAAATATGTTTAAATAAACAATCTACACATATTTAACCTAGATTCATTTAAACACTGTTTTTTTCAGAATTTAACATAAGCAAAGACAGTTTTACAATTTTATTACCTGAACTAACTACTGTAATGCACCAATTACATGATCATAATACTGTAATGATGCTGCATTATGCTGCACATACTGCCAAGGAACAGTATTAAGATGCAAATGGTATTTACAAGCTTACACAAATTTGGAATGCTGAATGGTGACTGGGATTGAAAATCAACTTTGATCCACCCTACTAATGAACAATTACAAACCTGATGCTCTTGGGCCCTGATTTGCATTCTAAGGTCCAGGCAAAAAAAACTGGTACTGCAGAGCATTAATCTCCCTTGACAGAGAAAGCTTGTAATTTGTGACAGGTGGGTCAAGGTTTCTGTTTAATCTATCACATAATTTCTAAAATCTGCTGAGTGTATGAATTTTAATGGGCTAAAACATGGTCTGTTTGGAGGCAAACTTAAAGCGTGATACTTAAATTAGGAAACACACATCCTGGCTCTTGAGTTATAGCATGTCAGGTGGATTGAGGAATGCACATAACGCTGTGTGCATTAGGAAATGGGGTCCATGCGGCATTTTCAAAGCCCTGCTACTGGCCTGGAGGCTTCTGAAGCAGCACACAGGTACAAAGTTATTCTAAACTGAATGTCAAAGTGCGGGAGATCTAAGTGTGGCCCATATTGGGCCCACCTTATCATCACCTCTGATGTACCCAAATACCCAAGCGTCCTCAGGCACAGGATGTCTAGACTGCTTCCTCTGAAAAGTCAAGTGAGGCCTTTATGCTTACTCATTCACATACAGCATATCTCTTATTTATAGACACCTGTGCACAGCTGTGCATTTAACAAAATAAGGTAAGATTAAATCATCTTTGTTGTGAACTCCCTAAGAATTTACTTGTTGCAATCTCAGTACCCTAATGTCAGTAAAATCAAAATAAGACCAAATCTGTTAATATATAAAGTACAGTATGTTGTCAGGAAAAAAAAAGGTTATTGTGCAGGTACAGTTTTCATTTATCAAGGTACAAACAATGTAAACATACTATCAAAGGTACCACACTGGTTTTAAGGTGCAACTCTGTACCTTGAATAAGTTTCTCCTAGGAGTAAGTTACTTATTTGTACCTTTTCATAAGCTTTTGAACAAAAGAAAAATGAAATATAATTGTTGGGACAAGAGAGGGTGAGTGGAGTCAGTAAAACTTAAAGCAGCACTATGTAACATTTGGGAATTTGGTGACCTCTCTGGTGGAAATATGTAAATGCACACAATTGTCCGAGGAACATTTTGTCAGTTGTGCTTCAGGCCCTGGAAAGCAGTTGAATCTATTGAGTGTGTGTTGGAAGGGTATTCAAAGAGAACTCACTCAAAACTTGGTGAACAACGTATCTTCTCAGGATATAAGTGAATTATCTGCTATTGTCATCATATCTTCATCAGTATAATGTTAATTTTGCATTTAGGACCTAAATATCGAGCCGGGTCTTCTTTTTGAGCCGGTGCGTGTGATGATAATACGTAAAGCTATATAATGTGGTTTGAAAAACTCTGTGATATTTGTCCCGACTCCTCTGACTTTTAATTATTTTTAGGCTTTGCAGGAAGACTTATAGCAGTGCAGATGCACCATATTTTAAAGTGTTCTTTCTCCTGACTCAGTAACGTTACTTACATAGTGCTTCCATAATTGCTGTGAAATATGGTACAATTATGTCCCCTAAGCAAAAGTACTGAAGATGTACCCCTGAGGATACCACCCTAGTGACAGTTTAGTACATTTCGTTTTCTGAGATTGGACATAAAGCAGAGGACGCATTTAAAATACTATAAATTATATACGTTTATACAGGATTACAATCCTCTGTTTGTCTTTTCAGTAAGTCTCTCAGTTGAGTTAAGAGTGGTTTATCTGAGGGGCTTTCTGTAACTTTAGAATATATCTGTTTTCACTAGGGGTGCAGAGTCTCTTTTCATGTTCTCTTTGTTAGCAATAGACAGGATATAATCTTCCCCGTTGTTCTCAGTTGATCCCTGAGCACTATCTAAAAGTGATGGTGCTTTTGCTGTGTACACTCCTAAACTGTGGAACACTCCTCTCCTGGACATAAGACTCTCTGCATGTTTTAAGGATCACCATCAGACCTTTTTTGACAATTCTGTTTTAATTTTATTATTATTATTATTATTATTATTATTAGTATTATTATTATTATTATTATTATTAGTATTATTATTAATAATAATAATAATAATAATAGTAGTAGTAGTAGTAGTAGTAAATTTAATTTTATTTTCCTGCATATGTTACTGTGCTGTGAAGCATTTTGTGACTTTAGACACTTACATAAGACTTACACCAGAGATATGACATAATCTGCAAATTGTTTGACTTAGTGACTGACATTCTAACTGCATAAATGAATAATGATGAGGTATGATGCATTATACAACATGGAACTTCTTATGAGAACTTTCAGCATTGCTTCCTGGTCACATGCACATAAAATTTCCTGCTTTCTCACTGGTAACTCAACTAAGGCAGAAATTCTATTGAAAGCACAGATTCTAAACTTGTAATCTATACCACATTTATGTTTGTAGGTGGAGGAGGTTTTTTCTTATTATTTGAAACCGATGAAACATTATCAGGCAAAACATTAATGTATTTTTGACCTGTTGATACAGAATTAAATTGACTGCAGATGTTCACATTTATTATGGAACTATGAGATTTATTCACATAGTTCAATAATGAATGTAATAACAGTGACACGGTGATAATAAACAGTAATAAATGATAATAAGCAGTAATAATGACACAGTAATAACTCTAGTCTTCTGAAGATTGAAAGTTTGAAATAGTAGTTGAAAGCTCTAAATGATTTCATTTTCAGTGTTGCTCACCCTAAATGTTTGACTTTGACAAATTTGACATTCCCCCAGAGAACGAGGCAGTTTATGTCAACAGCCTTAGTGAATACACCCCCTGGATGGTGCTTTCAGCCCTCACTTGACTCCAGTGGCCTGTTCACAGTTAGGTGTGCTGAACCCTCCACCAATCAATACTGACAAATGCCAGCTTCCCTCTGACTAGTGTGTTTGTGTAATAATATCAGTATCACATATGGAGTAGTGTGTCTTACTCACACACACACACACACACAAACACACACGGGCATGGAGTCAAGCAATAAATTAATCAGGAGATAAAGTGGAAAAAGCTATTGATTTTTTGTTGTGTGCAAGCAGGCATAAGACGAAAGCATGGATGGGGAGCACTGGGGTGGAACAGGCTCGAAAGAAGCATATGTTTGTGTGTGTGTACGTGGGTCTATGTGTGTGTACGCGTGTGTGTGTGTGCGTATGCAGTCACTTCCACATACTGAAGGTTTCCTAAACTTTATATACTTAGATATTCCGTGTAATTCTTGCACTCACTATAGCACCATGTGTAACTCCCCATATTTACAGTAATGTGCTTTGTTATTTATGGTATAATATAGATGAACTGCATAATATTGATCAATGTATAGTGAGAGGTTTACAGAAACTATTCAGTATGAAGTATCAGGCAATTAAGTGTTCTGAAATGTCAGATGATTAGTTCTAGATCACTCAAACACTTCCCAAATGTATTTGAAGATGTTCCATATCTTCAGGGAACAGAGTTCCACTTCTCCACAGCCCAGTGCTGGAGGGCTTTATACACCTCAACACTTAGCATTAGCCACGGTCACCTTAGACTCTTCCCATTCTATTAGCAATACTTTTTTTATAGAAAGACAGTACAAGCTGTGTGTATATAACTGAATGCATGGGGGCACTTAGAGTAGCTGAATTCACTAACTAATAGGGGTGTCTGGAAATCTTGGACATAGTGTAGCAGGTTTTTTCCTTTAACTGTGCCTTCTGATATTAGTATGCATTGCTGAATATCTGGGAGAGGAAACTGATGAAAGTAGAATAAAATTATTCACTTTAGAAATTAAAATGGAGCATGAGTACAAAAAAGAAAAAAAAATCAATTAAAAACTAGCTATTTCAAATACTTTATCAGTAAAAACTCTTTTTTATGGCCGTTGGAACATCCACTCACTGTGTTTACACTTTTCTACCTTTAAATGATGTAATGGGAAACATAACACAGTGTTTTGGCTCTTTTACTGTCAGCTGAAGTACTGAAAACGTGATCTATCAGTATGCAAATACTTCTAATTGTAGGTTATTATTTTTTCAAAGGTTTGGTTCTTCCTGCTCTGGCGGCAGAGGTCTTGCCCTGCCCTGCCCATGCTGGGTATGAGGCGGGGGAGGGACGTGTTCATTCTCTCTGCCAACTGGCTTGTATTCCAGGGGAAAGGCAGCCAGCATCATCGCAGCGTGATGCAGCCGGACCTGGCACAGCTCCATCCATCCGGCAGACGCTCCATCAGCCCTGCTGCAACACGAATCCACAGGTTCTACAGCTGAGAGAGACAGTGCCAGAGAGAGTCTACTGTCAATAGTTAAGCCTAAAAATGTCTTTAAGATCTATCTATCTATCTATCTATCTATCTATCTATCTATCTATCTATCTATCTATCTATCTGTCTATCTATCTATCTATCTATCTATCTACACACACACACACACACACATATATATATATATATATATATATAGGCTGCTTTGTGTTTGTTGCAAAGCCCAAAATGTATTTAAGACTCTACGTCTAGTCAAAAATAGTTAAAATGTGTCCATCTTGTTTATGGGTGCCTAATGGACACAGTGCTTTCCTCCAGTTGGACAGAGAATCTCGGGATGCTGCCTTGAATGTATTACCCATTTGGTGTCATTTTGGAATACACAAATATGAAGATATGAAGTCCTACAATGCATTCTTGCTCATGAAAACACATCATGCATGCTGACCTCTGAATGTAGATGACTATAAAGATGCGTAAGCCCCTCTCTGTGGCTGGCTCTGCTTTACCCTTCGTGTCCTGCTGCCCTGCCCTTAGTGTCTCTCTGAGGCCACCTCACGCATTTGTGTGCTGCATACATTTCCCAGCCTTCATCTGCAAAGGCCAGCAGGCGAGGAGAGGTGCAGGGGGTGAGGGAGAGTGTGTGTCACTCTCTGACTTAAACAGCTCCTCCTTCTCCTTCTCTCACCCTGCTGACCACTGCACGCTCTCTGTCCGCCACCACTTCCCCTTACCCCTGCTCTCTACAAAGTCACCAGCATTTCAGGGGGAAGAGAGAGAGCCTGTGATATTATCTCATTGCTATTCCCTCAACAAAAGAGTGGAGATGAATAAACAGAGGCCATCAGAGGCTCAGGATTCAAAAAGGGAAAAACAGAGTCATATTCTGAAAGGGTCAAGATGAGGCCACAGCAGCTGTGTCTACCAGGGGAGGGATGTGTGTTAGGCACTGACCAATCAAAGCCAGTCAGGCAGTGCAACCATTCTGGACATCTCAACAAAGTGACCCAGGACAGAAAAAGGCCTTATGCACAAATTTTAAATGAAAATGATACTGAAGCATTTCAATACTGCAGTAACACAGATTTCTCTGTGTTTTTGCCAACCAACAATCACTTAAACCAGTAAACATGAAAGGGCTACATAATGTTTACGTAAGACATAAGTGTTAAATAATTAAGGGTTTCACTTCAAATCACATTTAACGTAACTTTTATTGATTTTCTTTTTATTTATTTATTTTTTTCTGAGATTTGTTTTTTAAAGTGGGCTTTACACATACAAAATATCAATACTACAGCTGTATGCAAAAGTTTAGGCACCTCTGGTCAAATGTAATGTTTTGTTTATTTTCTAGGTAAAAATAATTTGAAACATTCTCTACAGAGAACACAGTTCTACACATTTTATAGCACAACCATTATTTTTTCTGAAAAAAAAATATAACATTTATTGTGGCCTGTGCAAAGGTTATTGCATATTTTATATTATTTTTTCCCATTATGTTAAACTCTAGTATATTGTACACAAAACTATTGTACACAAATAGTTTAATAAAAAGAAATAAGAAGAACAAGAAGAAAAAGTTTGTTCCCTATTGAAGGTGTGTTACATTCACTTTGAAAATCAACAAAAAACATGTAGTTTAAACAACGTTGTTTAAACATTTGTGTACGACTGTAAGTAAGAGGTTTTGGTAATTGTAATTCAGTATCCACTTTTGATGTGCAGTAGACCGAACTGCATTATAAAAACTGCATGTGATTTTGATTTATAGGTTTGAGAACAGTACATGTTCTCTCCCTCCCTCCCTCTCTCTCTCTCTCTCTCTCTCTCTCTATACAGAAAAGTGTTAAGAGAGTCACACACACACACACACACACCTGTGCACTCTTTCTATTCTGCCCTGAGCGCTTCAGTTTCTCTAACAGCGAGGAGCTCAGAACTTGAGACATCAGAGAGTTACCTCAGCTGACTCAAATGCCTGCGTTGTAAAATAAAAATCATAATTATTATAATTTATCCACATATTATTAACAATTATCCACATATTTAAAAGACTAAAAACTCAAATGTGTAAATATGCATCTTTCTGTACAATAGAGTTCTGTGGCGTACACACTGTATAAAGGAGCATGCTGAAACTGTTGTAACAAAACGTAAGAAAGAAATGATGTGCCAGTTTGTCTTTAGATTTACAAATTTTGTACAAAATACAAATTTCCATTGCTCAGCGTGCACAAATGTGGCCTGTCTCATTTTCCAGGTTATTTATTCATTTGTTTGTTTGTTTGTTCATTTCTTTGTTTGTTTGCTCATTCATTTGTTCGTTCATTTATTTATTATGATCAGGATCTTTGGAGTCTCCAAAGATCCTTAGATTCACTCATCTTGTCTCTTATTCTGTACTGCTCCTAATATATAGCACAGCATAACCTTTACAGCAGGACATACACTGCTGTTCAAAAGATCAGTAGTCATATTAATAACTGCTGTTATTTTATTTAATTTTAACTTACAGTGTAGACTTAAACATCATAAACTAGACACCAGAAGGTATATTAAGATGTTTTTTTGTATTTTAAGAAGTTTCGTTTAAAATTTTTATTTTTTAGGAACTCTAAAAATGTTTAATGATAAAATATGCTATATTTGTAATTACAGTACAGTAGAGAGTCATAGTCATTCCTCATGATTGGTAGCAAAAGGTCATGTTATTTTGAGATTTTCTACATATTTTCTATTTTGTATATATACAGTGATGGAGAGGAATTTGAGGGGGTGTAATATTTCAGGCTAAATTGGCCTTCACACTCCCTGCTGTTGTTGATATTAGCCCTTCTATTCACAGTTTTTCGATGGCAAAGTCTGTCTTGTCTGTGAATGTTCCAAAAAAAACTCCACCAAAAAATGTTAAACATTTAATAGCAATGTTGAATAAGAACAAAACTCATTAGCTTTAGAACACAGCTCTTCTGAAGGCTTATATGATGTTATTTACTCTTCATGTCATTTCAAATGGCAGAACATGATTGTTAATGTTAAATAAATTTTTGTCACACTTAAAAATGAATGTTTTTAATATTAATTGAATGTATGTAGTGTTAATGTGTAAACAGATATACATTTGAGCATGGCACAGGATGTTTTGTTATATAGTGATAGTTGGGAACTGGTCTATACTGGTCTTTATGGATGTTTTATATACATACTTTTTTCTCTTGCAATAAAGGTGTGTTGTATTAATAATCTCTTCAAAATTAAAACATATTGGTGCTGTCATGATAAAACCTTGTGTCTGTTAAAATGTTCTGGTCTGTTTTTTAAACTTTTTATATAACCTGAAATTCCCAGGATTTTACATTGGGTGAAAATTTCATAATGAATGGACCAATAGAAATGTTCGAAAATTACTTGAGATTAAATCTTTTTGCATGAACTTTCATTGTCCATTAAAAAATTAAGAATGTTTTTTCTTCCTTCTTCTGAAAAGATAGCGATTTGGAGATAGAAGGTCACTCAGCTCAGTGACAAAAGAGACTTAGAGGATAAATAGAGTGTGTCTAAGGGTAAGCAATGAGAGAAAACAGAGGAGAGAGAGATAGAGAGAGAGAGAGAGAGATAGAGAGAGAAAGAGAGAGCGAATGAGAAACAGAGAGAGAGACAGACAGAGAGAAAGAGGAAGAGAAAGAGAGAGAGAGAGAGAGAGAGAGATGGGCAGATAAATAGACACACGCAGAGGTTGTGTGAGTGTGTGTGTGTGTGTGTGTGTGAGATGCTACCTGCAGCAGATCCTTGATTGGGTGTGTTAAATAATGCATGGCTCAGAGTGGAGGACAGCCTCTTGATAAAGTGCAGCACAGGAGACCATGCATAAACAGCCACCACCATATGCAGAGTGGAAATTGATGGGGGAGATAAACTCTCTCTACTGAACTCTGTGTGTGTGTACACACGTGTGTGTATGTGTTCTAAGGTGTGTGGTGTGTACTGGCGTGTGCCAGTCTATGTGTTTGATGACACTCGATGTTTAACTGTGCACAGGGTGCGCTGTGTTGGTGTGTGTGTTTTGTACTCTTTTTATTCCACATCAACACAGAGTGAAGGTCTTCATGGCTGATTAGATGAGTGTGTGTGTGTGTGTGTGTGTGTGTAAAAGGTGTGGGTATGTATGTAGGGCCTGAGGATGAGCTAGTATGTGGGGTGATGGGGTCAGGGTGCTGCTGGGCGAGCGAGGCCCGCACTATGGCTGTGGAGAGGCAGAGCACTCCATCATACTGCACTGAGGAACGAGCTGCATGTGTATGGAGATACATGCAAACTAGCCTCTATCTCAGCCTGCCTGCACCACTACTGCCATGAGACCTTCAAATGCACTGCCCTCGCTCGCTCTTTCTCTCCCTCTTCCTCCCCTACTATCTCTCTCTCTCTCTGTCTTCTTTTCTGTCTCTGTCGCTCCGAAGTATACCTCGTCATTATTCTTAGTTTTGGTAGGTTTGAATGGGTACATAAGAACAGAAATAAGGTGTTCTTGATCACCTGGTTTCTAAGCACTTGCACAAGGATCATCAGCATCTCAGGGTTGCATTCCAGTCTGGGACCCAGTATTGGATTAACCCTTTCCTAAGTCAGTCTGGTCCAGTGGTCCACCCAGGGTGAGTTCTTTGAGCACAGCATCAGCATCACACAGCATCAGCCACACGTTATCAAAAGAAAATTTGGCTGAGGTACATGCAAACATGATCATATGGTAATTATTTTTTATCAGCAAGTTTTTTGCACATTTTGATGAAGTAGTGACAGTTCATGACTTCTGATTCTTCATTAGAACTGACAAATGCAAAATGTTTTAAAATAACTTTTAATAGAGATAATCACGAGCAGCCCATTGTGGGTGCAACCATGTTTGTTTACATTGTTGTGAATCATTGCTGGATATGATGACAGTGATATTATACTGAGAATAGGTCAAAGATCAATTCTGCCATTTTTGATCAAAAATTCATTTAGCACCTTTTAGCACCATTTAGCAACTTTTATTTGTATATAGAGATTATCAAAATGTTGTCAGTTCAGATCTTTTTAGAAATTGTTAGACTGGAGTATTTTGGGTTAAACATACGAGAATGATGGTGGTTTATTCTATGGCCTATTACTATGAAAAGTACATATGATTAGCATAAAGCAACCATATTTTTGATTTTCTCTCCTCTTTAGACCCATACTGAGCTAAAGCTCTGATAGCCAGCAAAACAGACCTTGTAATGTTTTCCTCAGTGCCAAAATAAGTACTTTTGTGTTAGACTTGATACTTATAGGCACTCTCAGTGTGATGCCTTCTATGTGGTATAGCTGTGCTTTGTACTGTATCTTGCTATGCAGTACTACATGGTGTGATGTGGTGGCTTTAAGGGGTAAAAGATAACTGTTGCTGTCATTCTGTCATGTTTACTTGCCTTTCCAGATATCTGTAAGCAGAGAATTTTTTGTGATTCATGAAGAGTGCAGCAGGAGTGTTCCTATATTTACCTATGATTTGGTCTGTTTTGCTTCTGTGCAATCTACAGTGAATGTCATTCATAAGCAGTGGCATCAGACATACTGCAATATTTCATGCTTTTTGTAATCTGTCACATGTGAATCATAAGGAGTAATTTAATTTGAAACCTGCTCAAATTCTCTGTGAATAAATCTACTGGATGAAAAAGCTTTCGCTTCTGCTGTCCCTAAGCAGGAGTGCCCACCAAGGCTGACAGTGACAGTGGTGGGAGAAATCAGTTACAAAGATAAAGTCGTACTAATTCTTTGTATGCTAACAACCAAAGACTGCTCTTTGTTAAGGGAACATCCAGTAGAGCATACATCACAGAGCAGAGGAGCTTTCTCCAAACACACACACACACACACACACAAACACACACACACTATTTCACTGTCCCATGAATCTAGTCTGTTTCACCACCCACCTACTTCACACACACACACACACACACACACACACACACACACACACAGAACCATAAAACACAGACAATAAAAACATACTGGGAGAGAAAAAGAAACACATCATTTTTGTTGCAGCTTTAATTTACTTGAGACATTAATATTTCAGTCTCTCTCTCCCTCTCTCTCTCTCTCTCTCTCTCTCTCTCTCTCTCTCTCTCTCTCTCTCTCCCTCTCTCTCACTCTCTCTCTCTCTCTCTCTCTCTCTCTCTTTCTTTCTCTCTCTCTGCTGGTCTGTCGCACCCTTGCTGCTCCAGAGGTATAAATATTTTAGCCTGCTTTATTGGAGACCCTTGTTCGTTATCCCAAAACCTCTGTGGCCCACGGGTACAGAAAACACCTCCACACACTACATCACACTCTTTCCAGCCCTCTCACACACTTCCTACCCCACACTACACTGCTCTAGCCTTCTCTAGCTCTTCTCTTTTCTTTCCTTTGTAGATGTTCTGTCTTTTCTGGAGATTACATCAAAGGTGAAGGACAAAACCCAACTTGTGCTCTCTCGCTCTCTCTCTCTCCCTCTCTCTCTCCCTCTCTCTCTCTCTCTCTCTCTCTCTCTCTCTCTCTCTCCCTTTCTCTCTTTATTCCCTTTATCTTTCTTTCTCTCTCTCCCTATTCGTCTAACCATCCAACTCTCGCTATTTCTTCTTCTCTCCCTTTCACTCCCTCTTTATCTCTTTTCATCTCTCTTGCATTCAACTTTTCTTTCTGCTCCCCTTCTCTTTCCTCCTTTTCTTCTCACTCTCTCTTTCTTTCTCTTCTTTTTCTCTCACCTACTCTTTATGTCTATTAATTTCTCTCACTTTCTCTCTCTATTTCTCTGCTTTCTTTTTTCTCTTGCTCTTACCCTTTCTTCTTTTCTCCCTTTCACTCTCACTACCTCTATTAATCTCTCATTTTCTCTGCCTCTGTGTCTGTCTCTTTCTCTATTTCTCACTGTCTATCCCCTCTGTTTAGTATTTACTGTTATAGACCTCAGCAGAGGCATTATCAGTGAAGCATCAAATGTGAGTTCATTAACTCTCTCTTCTTTTCCACAGCATCTCTCTTTTCTCCACTCATCCATAATGTGCTCTTCCTGCCTGACTCAGTCATTACCTTTAACCCTGCTTAGTGTGTGTATGTGTGTATACTGTTTTAGTTACATCTCACCAATGAAGTGTCTTTCCCCTTATTTGCCTCCATGCAGAGCACTGAACTATACATATACTTGAAGTGTTGGGAGTAACGCAATATAGAACAACATGGTTCAAAGTAATTGCAAGCTGCTCATTACAAACCGCTTACACACTTTTTGTAGAGTGCTAAATACAGCATGCGTAAATTTGGAAACTGGTTGCGGGGCTCAGACTGCAACGAGACAAACATTACATTACAACATTACATTTTCTTTACACTCCTGTATCAGTGACAGAATGAGGAACATTGAGGTCGAAGTGTTATTTACCATAAATATCAAAATATATATTGAACATAATTAATAGAATTAATAGATAGAGACAGATATGAGTGTCTATAACATATAAAGCATGTATATGTGTTTTACATAATGCAGTAAAGCCACAGCAATGATTTGTATGAACTAGCAACACCTGTCAGCACTCAGCCAATGAGATTCAAAACAGTAACAGACCCATGAATGAGAAACAGCAGCTATAGGTAATGCACTGCTACCTGCTGCATGATGAAGTAAGCTGAAAAAAAAGAGAGGAAGAAGAGGAGTGTAGGGACAGAGAAGGAGAGCACAGCAGATGTTTCTGGTCTGTGTTGGGTCTGTTGAAGTAATACAAGCTTCATTGCTGAATCAGCTAAGGCTCTGTTTTAGACCTCCTGTCATATTCACAATTTCTAAATCCAAATGTAGAATTTTTCTCTCGCGATTTTGGAAGGCCTGTAAGCACAGTCCTCATCAGCAAATCACCCTGTGCCACATTGTGGAAGACATTCAGGAACATCAGAGTCAGAAAGTGCTATAACAGAAGAACACATTCTAGAAGATTGTAGAATTTTAGAACATTGAGTAGACAACACACGCTGAGGGAGGTAGATCACTTTTTTGGTATCCAAATGGAGATGAGAGGCAGGATCCTGCACAGTTAGATTTATTTATTTATTTATTTTCTTAGAAATAACTTCTTGTAAATATTTCAAATGAGCCTTCTTTTGTTCTTTTTGCTGTTCCAAGTTGATTTTTTAAATTCTTAAAAATATGATGTATATTTTGTATCTCTTACAGTTTGTGATTTTTAAAGTAAACACTAAAACATCAATGAATAATTCAGTAAATGTATATGAAGTTTTGTCCTCTAGTCTGCACATCTGCAATTTCTTCAGTCCAAAGACAGCAGCAAGTTCACTGTGACAACTGTGCTCTTAATTTCTGTTTGCAGCATGTAAAACCTGATTTGTGGTAGAGATTTATATGCTAGCTGTGTTTGGTGTTTTGATGTGAATGTTCCATTTTTAGATTAATGTTATTGGCTTGTAGCCAGATGTTCATTTTGCTCTCAATATTTTAATATTTACTTAATTTGTTAAAGGTGTGTAGTGTTTTGGGAATGTGTTTGGAAACAACCAAGAAAAACTGTAAATAATAAACGTTCACTACATAGATTATCCATGCCGGTCCTTGTATGTAATTTAACATACAGCTAACCGACAACTAACTGCAAGACTTTGATTGTGAATGTGAGAAGCACTGCAAAATCAGTCAGCACCCTCTCAACTCATCTAATCACACTAATATGAAACTGATAGACAGACATCCTCCTGCTGAAGAACTGCTGAAGAGTCTCAACCTCTAAGCAGACAAGACAAGAGAGATTTTTGTTCAGCTCAGTTGCTTTTTTGTTCTTATATGCTTTAGTAGAGATGACTATTTTTTAACTGTTTCTGTTGGTCAGTTTCTCAGTTTTTCATAGCATCAGCTGTTCATCATTGTAATTAGCATAAATGGCTGCATGTTGTTCAAAGACATCGATAATAATAGCCAAGTCAGGTATTAAACGATAATTACTAATGACTAATAATACTGGGCTTCTTCAAGGAAAAATGGAAATAGTTAAACAAACGCAATGACATATATAAATTCTCTATTTATTGTATTTAGATATTTGTATTTGTTGTAGTAGACTTTTCTGAGCAAATGAATGCTTGCTGCCCAAATAAATGTGCTTGTGTAAATAAAAACCTGAAAAGGACTACTGGATTTTAACTTGAACAGTTGGTACAAGTGGGTTTTTACAAAGTAACACTGAAGTAAAGTAATAAGTAGTGATGATACTTTTCCCTGGAAGTAATCAGTAAAGCAATCCATTGCAGTTTGAGAAAAGTAATTAGTAACTTGTAATGAATAATTTTTTGGGAGTAATTACTCCAGCACTTGGTGCCTATGAGAAAACACTCAAAGTGTTGACCCAACACTCACCACACGCACATGCACACACACACACACACACTCACCACACACACACACACACACACACACACACACTGGCACCAGGAGGAGGGAAAACCTAGAGCAATAAGCAATTTGTGAAGCTGGAATTGGATTGTACAGCAGCAGAGCAGACGGAGAGGACTTTTTCTCACAGATCAGTGGCTGTCAGGGTAAGTGTCTGCACGTCTTAGCAAGAAACACACAAACAGCCTGACGGGACACCACATTGAAATGAAAGCACTGTCTCTAGGGTGCTTTGCTACCTTTTTTATGTTTAGTTATTTATTTATTTGTTTTGGGGTGGTGGTGGTGGTGATGGGGGGGTGTTTATTTCTACTTGCTGACCCAGTCGCCGTGGCCACACACCACCCCCCCCTTCCCCCACCCCTGGACACCCCCACCCCTGTCTGATGCGGATTCTCTTCTCATTTGCCTATTCATTTAAAAGCACCAAGTGCCCACTGAGATCCAATATGGGGCTGAGGCAGGGGGCTCGAGAAGACCCACAGCGGGGAAGAAGAACGAAGGAAGGGAGGGGAAAAAAGCAGAACAACATGCCGAGGACGAAAGAAAAATAAAAAGAGAGGTAGAGAGAGTGCCTGGGTGTTGATCAGAGCTATCTTCTCTTTCTCCCCTTCACCTCTCTCTCTCTCTCTCTCTCTCTTCTTCTTCTTCTTCTTCTTTTCTCTTCTTCCTTCATTGCTACTCTGCCCAGGGTGGAGAATGGGTTGAGCAAAGCTGCCCATTTGTCCTGTTTACTGAACAAACACACACACACCACACACACACACCACACACACACACACACACACTAGTTAGACAGCACTAGGGCTAATGTTTTTTTACTCTGAAGAAATAACCAGAATGTCCTGCAAGCTTTGCTTTATGTTACAGCACTATGATGGTTCTCAGATTGAGGAGAGAGAGAGAGAGAGAGAGAGAGAGAGAGAGAGAGATTGTTTTTTCACATAAATCATTATATGTTCATGCTTTTGCCAAAACTGGCCATTGGTGGGCAGAATGTTTTTAGCAAATTTCAATTCAAAACCATCATTATTCATTTTCCATCTTTAGGGACAAATACATACACTTTCTATGCCGCTTATCTTTCTGGGTCACAGGGGGAGCTGGAGCCTATCCCAGCAGTCAATGGGCAGAGGCAGGAAACACCCTGGACAGGTCACTAGTCCATCACGGGGCAGACAGACAGACAGACATACACATGCACATACACATTCGCACCTAGGGGCAATTTAGTGTCCAGTTAGCCTGACTGCATGTCTTTGCACTATGGCAAGAAACTGGAGTACCAGGAGGAGTGTCATTTTTTTTCCTTTTTTGTCTGTTTCCTTTTCTCAGTGATGGCTTTTTGACAGCTACAAATCATTTCAGAGCCATAGTGTTGAGTTGTTTTCTCACAGTGGGACGATGGACAGAAACACCTGTGGACTTTTTCAGATTTGAAGAAAGGAGCTTGATTTTCTCCTTGATTTTTGGTGCTCTAGCAGCTCTTGCACGGTCATTAGGAGTCCCACTTTCTCTATATCTTGAACTCCTGTTTTGGAAACTGTTTTATTTCTGTATTTTTTTTTTCTCTTCATTATGCACATGCAAATCTTATATCTAATCTCTCAGAAAGATCTCCTGAGAAAAAAATAACATATTTAAAGGCCATTTTGACTGAGAATGAAACATGATCTGTAACAACTCTGTAACTTAAATCATTTGTTAAATGAGAGTGTTTCGTCTGTGAGATCTATCATTTCACATTCGACTATGTCCCACTGAGACAGCAGCTAAACTGTTCTTCCTTTTTTACACACACTCGTATGCACGCGCATGTACACACAATGACACAATGACAGGTTATTAGTACTAATTGCAGAGACGATGCAGCTTTCATTCACACAAACAGAACCAAAGTGCTGTGTTGTCTCCTTGCTCATTCCTTATGATCTAAAAAGGTGTTCTCACTGCTGAACGTGCCACGTTCCTGGCCAAAACACTTAAAGCCCATGCTGCTGATGAAGATACAGGATGCTCCTAAAAGCTTTAATCTCCACATGAAAGAAATGTTGCACAAAACTGATTCTGAATGTTTTCCTATAAAATACTGAGGGTTTGGATGAGATTATAAATGTTCTTCTGTTGCACATTTGTAAGGCTCCTTTTCTCACATACTGAGCTTTGGCAACGAGCATATATATAAAAAAAAGCACAGGCTTTCATGGGTGTGTAGAACTGAAGCGGCAAGCAAAAATAATGGGACCCCACAGAGAGGAGCATATGCAAAAAGCACCACCACATAATAGCCTGCATATATCCTTGGGATATAGACAGAGTGCCACTGGTGAATACAAAAGGAGGAGTTTGGCCCAGTCTCTCGGCTTCTCTAATGCTAACAGTGGGTCACGGGGCAAGGGGTTCTGAATGCCTGCACCCCTCCGCTGCAGAGAAGGAGCACAACGACTTCAATCCTCCACTAAGCCTCGTCCCCAGTGAGACAGCTCACCTATCGTCTCCGCTCCTTATCATAATGTAGGCCATGTTGTCTTCCCCATTACACACAGACCATTCAATTAGCCCCCATTTCCATAGTAATTGAGGGGAGCATCAGAGGGGTCAGCCATGACAAGGGGATGAGAGGTGCCCGACAAGACTTTGTTAAAGTGCTCTGTCAGAGCAGAAACGCAGGTAGAGTCGCTAATGTTGTCTTTCTTGCCGTATCTAGATGGTGTCTGGTATTCAGGTGTGGATGGGTCTTTACGGTGAACACTGCAGCACAGAAGCCATTATGTATGTCTGCAGCTTACAGGCAATAAGTGGCCTGATTCCACCTGTCAGCTTCTCATGTGTGGTACAGAGTGCTTTATGTTAGATGATATGTGATGAAAGTTCTGAGAAACTGATGTACTCGGTGTACTGGTAAACTAGAGTGATGGTATGTCGTAATGGATAGGTCAGTAGTATGTGGTCATTTTAGACCATGGGCATCCAATCTTATGTGCAAAGGGCCAGTGTAGGTGCAGGATCTCATCTCAAACAAAAAAGAGCACACCTGATTCCACTCATTTAACCAGTCAATCTCAGTCTTTAAACAACTGATCATGTGTGCTCCTGCTTTGTTGCAATAAAAACCGGCACACCAGCCCTTTGTGGGTCAGATTGGACACCCCTGTTTTAGACTAACAGCTTGATCTAACAGTGAGAGATGTCAATCACAACAAAACCAAAACTCCCAAAGCTCCCACCACAATCAACAAAAATGTGTATAGCAACTGGGAACATTAGAGCACTAGCTGCCTTTCATCAAAGCACAATTAAACTAACCAAAAAATTGATGAGGATGAGAGACTAATCCTTGGGATGGAGAAAAGGGAGCAGTTTCTAGAGTGCTAGAAGTTTCAGGTATCTGCTGTAAGTTACCTATATTACATTTAAATGCGTTATACAAATGTAAAATTTGTAATTGAAATATCTTGAAGAATCTTAAAAAGTGAATTTTCATTAAAGATTTTCATGTCTCAGTTGAAAGATCTACATGTTGTTTGATGATGCACAGACTTAGGCTTCATGACACTGCAACACTACATTTCAACGCTCACTTGCATTATGAATTTTTCTGCCATTCATTTTTGTCATAATTAAGGTGAACCTGATTTCAGCCAAACATGTCAAACATAAGAACATTGTTTTAAGAAATTGGGAGAAAAATTAAACAAAGGGGTAAGACCAAGTGATTAATGTAGCAACAATTATATATGAAGCTGGGCCACACATCTAATACTTTTCTGCATGAGATCCAGTGTGTTTACCTGGCACTTTGTAATTAGCTTAGAGTAATCATCTCACATCTAAATATCTTTGTCTGCTTTTTCCATTCGTTGAGAATTTGTTTCATAAAAGTCATGCACTGTCTTTGAAAGGCAGTTTTACAGTGTTTGAGTTCTTTGCACTTTTTCTCTCTTGCTCTCACTGTATTCTCTGCTGAACAGGTAGAACAGTTTTAGATTTGTTTAAGAGCTCTGACAGAGCCAATGTCTCACACAGTTAGTGGAATTCCTGTCCTCATCCTGCCAATGCTGTACTTTCACCCAAAACTCACTCTCAGTCTGTGTGATTTTCCTTTCCTTATCTGAATCTCTCTCATTTTTGCACTGTGGTCTGTAAGTTTGACATACCATCATTAACACACTCTCTCTGAATCTCTCTCTCTCTCTCTCTCTCTCTCTCTCTCTCTCCCAGTGTCAGTGCCAGTACTGCTACCAGCTAGTGCCAAGCTTTTATGTTGTAGTCTGGTGCTTGCCATCCATGTCTGGCATGACGCATGATAGAACGAGAGAGAGAGAGAGAGAGAGAGAGAGAGGGGAGGGGGTAATGAAATAGAGAGCAGAGGAAACAGGGGATTGCATGCAGATGCAGGGCCCTTCTCGTTTACAAATATGCAAATAGTGTTGCCTTTGTGATATGCAAATGAGAGATTACAGACCGCTAATTAGGGTCAAAAGAACTGTTCACGTCAATTAGAGGGAATAAAAAATGATACCCCGATCTGCTGGCCCTCCAACCCAACCAAAACCCCACACCACCACCCCCACCACCCCCAACACTCTTGCTACGGATATCATCCCCTTTTGTCTTAAAAATGGAAACACAAAGCAGGGGCAATAGAGGAGACATGAATACAGCGGCAGGCGTGTGCTATTGAAAGGCCTTTGTAGGAGATGAAGGCCCAGGTACTCGGTGTCCAGCTGCACATCTCCAGAAAGCCTCCTCCTCTTCCTCCTCTCCTCCACCTCTTCTTCCTCATCCTCCTCCTCCTCCTCCTCTGGGCTGTATACCTGCCGGCCGAGGCAGTAGCAGCGTGCTGCAGGAAGAGAGAGGGCAGGATTTGCATCCTAATGACCTCAGCCCCCCGGCCCCTGAGGCATGGCCCCCCGCATCACCCAGAGATCAATTAGAGCAGTCCCACCGTCTGCCTCCACTCATACCCATCACCTCTCCATCTCTCTCTCTCTCTCTTTTTCTTTTTCTCCTATCCTATTTTCCTCTCCTTGCCGTTTCCTTTATATTTCATATCCACCCTTCTTTCCTCAGCCCTTCTTCTTTCTCTGTTTTAGTATTCCTTATCAAATCTCTTTCTCTCTTCCCTTGTCTCTCTCTCTGTCTCTCTCACTTTCCTCTTGTCTTCCATTTTCTCTATACTCCACATTAATTGCTCACTCTCTCTTCATCTTAGTCTTTATCAAAGACCTTCTGTCTTTCCATTTTACTCTTTAAAATAAAGCTGTTAATAAGGGTTCTTTGCATGATGCCATAGAAAAATTACTTTTTGTTTCCTAAAGAATCTTTAAATGGATGGTTCCTTAGAGAACCAGTTTTGTAAATAAGATGTGTGAGTGCGAAGAACATTTTTAAAGTTTAAAGAACTTATGTTTAATTCAAAATTTCTAGGAAGATAGACAGAACCCTTTACATTATGTGAAGGTTCTTTATACAATCATAATCTTCATCATCATCATCATCATCTTCTTCTTTTTCTTCTTCCTCTTCATCAACATCATCATCATCATCGTTGTCTTCTTCTTCTTCTTCTTCAGTCTCAGCCCTTATCAGATCCCCCATCTCTCTCCTCTACACTTCACATCCATCCTTCATTCCTTCCTCTTCTTCTTTCTCTGTTGTCAGTCTCCATCAAACCCCTCTCTCACACTTTCTCAATCTCTTTCTTTGCTGCCTTTTCTTTGTCCACTTGTGTTATCAGTCCCTCCTGATCTGATCTGCCGCCACTGTTGAGATTTTAGATGACAGTAGACCTTCTCCTGGTCTGTAGAGCCACAAGATCCTGCACTCTTCAGGATCTCAGCCCCTCCACCCCCCAGTTTGCTAACAGGGCTTGCCATTCCTCTGCCAATCACACATCCAGCCTGGACAGAGCTCAGCAGACAAGCCCGGCTTTACATACATCTTAGGCCCCACTGATCCAGCAGCTCATTCTAAAAACCAGGAACATCTTTTCAGGCTGCTGTTGAAGGAGGTAGAGCATTTACAGGTGAAACTGGTCATCCTTTTGTTTGCTATAAAAACAGACATCACTGTCCACAAAATGCTGAAGAGGATGGACAGGGTAAAGAGTGAATTGGCATACAGACCGGTGGTAGAAAATAGTGGGAATCATGGGAGCAAGGGGAAAAGCGGCGTGAAGGAGGGATTAAAAGGTCAGGAGGAGAGCAGCCTGGTGTGTGTTTGTTCTGTCTCTCTCTTTGGCAGCATCATTATAAGCGGTGGGCTGTAGGGTGAGGGTGGAGGTCTGGGCGCTGTGGAATAAGTCTCCATTAAGAGAGACTCCCCACTCAACTCTGCCCCACTCTCAATTACTGTCCCCCTGCAGACAGACTGTCACCTCGGAGAGAGAGATGGGGAGAGAGAGTGTGAGAGAGAGAGCTATCATATCTATTTGACATGGAGCACAACAATTTTGTCTGTGTTCTGTCATCAGTCATGGTACATCCCCTCCTAATGACTTATTTTGGTAAATAACTGAATGCAAACATTCTGTTTATGTCCCGTTTACCAGTGTAGGTCAGTTCAGAATTAAAGTACAGAATATAGATGATCAAATTTTGTCAGATCATCATGAATAGAAGATCTAATATACATGTAGTGTAATTTCCCTATCCACGTGTCTTTGTAACAGCAGTTGGTACAAATGTTGTTGGGCGAATCTTACAGAATGCTAGGAAAGTTCCATTTTATTTTATTACAAACTGTAGTGATCTTTATTTAGACTTGTTTAATGATGTTGAGTTTTCAGTTTAAAATACTTCTTTACTGAGGCTACATTAGTATAACTAATCAAAACTAGACATTATAAATAACAACAATAGATTTGCTAATATGCTAATGCAAATTTTATTACACATAAATATATACATCTGATCTAATAGTGTTATCTTTAACAAACATACAAAATAAATAGCTTTTGTAAATAACACTGTAAATTTAGATATTTTAACAAAAGAGTGATGCACTATAATTTCTCATTATTTTAAATAGGATTTTGGCCAGCATCCTGTAAAGCTTACCCAGCCTTGCAACAGTTGCTACAAAAGAATATTTGTTGGTGGAGAACAGATAGGTCAGTTGGTCTTTGCACACAGGTCTATGAAACAGAACAGGCCCGGTACTTGCAGGGCTATTTGGGGGCTCAAAAACCTACATGTTGTAAAACAAAAGGCTGAATGTATTGCCTTTTTACTGCCCCAAAACAAAAATAACAAAATAAGGTTGAATGCTTGTTTTGACCACTAAAGCCAAGGGGGAAAGGGCCAGGTTGCATATGTGTTATGTGTGTGTGTGTATTGTGTGAGACAGGGTGTGTGTGTGTGCTGTGTGTGTGTCGTGGTGAGGATTTGTGCCCTCTTCTTTCCCTCCTCCTAATGATCTCTCGAACTGCACTTCTCTGCTTGCTTCCCAGCGCCTGTCAATCAAAGGCCAGATGGAGAAAGGAGGTTTCGGGGTTAAGGAGGCGGAGCGGGGGCAGGGGGGCAAGAGGAGGTGTTGCGGGGCAGGGTGGGGTGGGGTTGGGTAGGATTGGGGGGGTCATCATTCACGGACGACGGCCAGTTCATGGCCCATTGAAAAAACTCACCCTGAAGACGGAGCGATGCTGGAGAGGGACGGCAGAAACGCAGAACAAGAAAAAGGATTAGCATAACATAGCCAGTCTCGTTAAAATGAGCACAAGTCTCCCCTGACTCCACTCCCCTGTCTGACCTTGGACAGCTTGTTTCGCTGCCTCACAAACTCCTGTTGTGTTATTACTTCAGCTTTAGCTTCCAATAGAATACATGGCTGCTTTCAAAGTAGCTTAAAACTAGCATCTTTTCTTGCTTGAGATAAAATCAGACTTCCTTCAAATTGTCATATATTTGCTGGCTATGTTTCCTAATTCATCTTTAAAGTAACTCTTCTTTATTTACACCACTTGAAAAGACCAGCAGCCTTTTACATTGTGTGAAAATTTCAAGATAAAACGACCAACAAAATTAATCCACAATGACCTGGAATAAATTGTTATGTACATCAAAGGTACTGCACTATGTAATGTTTTGGTTATTTGGAGACCTCTTTGGTGGACCTGTGTAATGTTGTTTAATGTTGGCTGTGTTTCAGACCCCTTCCCCAAGCAGATGAATCTCATGATTGTGAGGATGTTGAAATCTCGGTGAAGGGTGTGTCTCCTGACGATGTAAGTGAATTGTCTACAGTTGTCATCACATCTTCATCAGCATAATGTTGATTTTGCGTTTGAGACCTAAACATCGAGCTGAACCTTCCTTTTTGAGCTTGTGTGTGACATTAATACGTAAAAACTTTTGTGAAATCTGATTAGACACCTCTGATTTTTAAATTATAGCACACACATATTTTATCATTTTTTTTTCTGAACTTTTTAAATTTTTTAACCAAAAATATGAAGCTGTTCACATCTTCTTCTAAAAAAGACATGACATTTTGTTACCAAAGTGTGTCTACAGTGTTACTACAGTGATAATTTTCTGTTTGATGAGTACTGACCTGCTATTAGCTTATGTATTTCAAGACAAAATCTCAGATGTCATCTATTCGTTTTATCCTGACACACTTTCAGCCTGTGATGCTGTCACACACCTCACGGTGCAGAGTGCATCAGCGGGATCAGCTGTCATGCTGATGCTCAGGACAAGAGGCTCAATAGAAGTGCTGATCATCTGTATTGATCTGTGCGGCCTCCAGCTGATAGGATCAATAAAGCTTGTGCATGCCTGCGTGCCACATGTTCTTCTCACTGCCTGAGCAGGTCTCTGAGCATCTGCTGGAAAAGCAGAATGAGCTCTGTACCTTCAGCAGTCCCTGGAGATGCCTTGGCTGAATGAAAGTACAGGAATTTAAGCCTTGCTCATAAGCTTTCCTCATTGAATTTTAGCTCTTCGTGATGCAATAAAGCTGATTATTCCAGATTATTGACAGCAATGGCATTTGTCACAGATTTTTTTTTATTATTTTAAAGTAATCAGAAGCTGTTTGTCCACCCTTTAAACTGAAGTCTGAAATTACACTTTCAATGCTATTACACTCAAGAGAAAGGTTGCTAGACTTTGAGAACAGGAGGAGAAGTATGTATGTGTGTGCATGTGTGTTCATACTGTATTTATGTGAATGTGGGTGCATCCTTGCCTACTAAATTCCGGAGTTTACTTTGATTCATGCAGTGTGTAAGTGGTTTTTAGCAGTGGTTTTCTGAGATACGATTTAACCCCTTAAAATCCCAGGCCTATTACATACTAAAGCTTATTATTCAGTAACTACAGGGACTTCAATGCAGACTGGCAGAGCTATTCTTAGGTTATAGAAGTGTGTAATAACTCTTTGGGCCTGCCGGTGGGCCCTGGCCATTCCAGGGGTTAACCTGACAGTTTCAGAAATACTTCTTCTTTTTGCTTTTTTCAGTTTTTTTCAGCCAGTTCCTGAGAAAAGGCTTGAGACTGAGATTTCTTATAACAGTGCTTACATAACATATTTTAACATTGTGTTTCACTTGAACAGATCTAATAGCAGCATTAATTATTCACTAAAAAAAAACAAAAACAAAAAAACCCCAAAAACAGGTAGTTACTCAAACTACAGCTAATCCATTACAAATTACTTACGACCTCTCTCAAACTGTAATGCAATTACTTTACTCTTTGCTGTCTGAAAAAAAAAATCACTTTACTCATTATTTTACCTCTGCCAACCACCTGGAAATGCCAACAGGAAATTCATTATTTTATTTAAAAAGAAACAGCCAGTGACAGTAAACATCATTTAAAAGACCTGTCACTTTCACTTTCTCTACCTTTGAACAAAACACAGTCAGTTAAGCTTGAAAAAAAATGAGGAATTTGGCTGATGCTGTTTGGGAACCGATAAACTGGCCTCTAAAAATAGTCCAAAAATAGCTGCCTCAAAATAACATCTTCATGACTATAAACATAAAGCTGAATTATAATCTAGCCTGGTCTATTCAGGTGAGGTCGGAGGTCTCTCTTCTTCAGCACAGGGATCTTTATCCATCAGTTTCACGCTAGCAAGATTAGATGCATCGACAGATTGCTAATAGAGTTTATAGTATTTCTCATGCTTGCATTGTGCTGCTTACATTCACAATCAAAGTCATGTAGGTAGCTGTCACAGGTAACACACACATGCACAAATAAAAACAGGCACAAATAGTCTATACAGAGGAAATATATGATTTAAATGTATTGCACATCATTAATACTTTTCTTTTTGAGACATATGAGTAACACAACATAATTCTTATCAAGTCAGTTACAGTAATGTGTTACATAACTTTGTTAATCACATCATTGTTACTCATAATGTTATGACATTACCCCATCACTGATTCTTGGCTAGATAAAATATAGATAGATAAAATGATTTATGATGTTTGGAATTCTTGAAAATAGATAGCATATCTTATCACACCACCTTCATGTGTGTTTGAGCAGGAAAATCACTAAACTGTACCCTACAGGACTGAACAGGGCTGAAGCTGTGTGCATCTTCAGTGTTCTTTAACTCCTTAAAATCCCATACTAAGGCTTATTATTCAGTAACAACAGAGACTTCAATGCAAACACGTTGAGCTATTCTTAGGTTATAGAGGTGTGTAATAAAACGTTGGGCCTGCTGGCGGACCCTGGCCATTAAAGAGGTTAAACTCACTCAACCTTTACTGGGTTAGAGCTACATGCTGGTAGCACAGCAAATGAACTCCAGTAGCTCCTCTGAGTAACACACACTCACACACCCATACATCGCCCCATTCCTCAATACACACACAAACACACATATATCCCACCCTTGGCTCTGGACCATTGTTTACTTTCTCTGAGCCTTGGCCAGCGCTGCTGGAGCGGGTAGTGAATGGTTGCGTTATTGTCTCATCTTCCTGACCCTGGACGCCCTCATTCATTGCCCTCAAAAGCACCATCTGCATGATCCAACAGTCAGGGAGCGAGAGCTGCGAGAGCACCCAGGCAGTGAGACACTGAGGGAGAAAGCGAGAGAGAGAGAGGGAGGGAGAGAAGGGTGGAAAGAGAGTGGTGAAGAAAGAGACTCAAAAGAAGAGAGAGAAGGTGGAGGAGGGAGAAGAGGGCCTAACACCTCTGATTGTTTTAGAAGCGTCCACGGGATCTCATCTAACGTTTTATTCAAGGTGGATAACTGAACTTTTAGGTAATCACTGTCATAAGAAAACCTTTTATCACTTGAAAATGCCAGCTGACCTTTACTTACACTCTTAAAATTAAGGTTTTTACATTACTGGCTTGAACATACAGTTCTAAGCCAAACCTTTAGTTAGCACAAAATCTATAAACTTTCAAAATGTTCTTTACACTCACAAAATCTCAACAACAAAAATAGTTCTTTACAGAACCATCTTTTAAAAAGTTCTTTTGGGATCCAAATATGGTTCTTCATTGGCATTGGGACCTTTATTAGTAACAGTACTGTACTTTTTTCAGTGTCTGTTGATACTACAGTGAATTTTATTGATTTCCACATTAAGTAAACATATTAAATCAGCATTATTATTATTATTATTATTATTATTATTATTGCCAAAAATAAGTAAAGGGAAAGATAAAGCTTTGTTTATACATACTATATTTTCTACATGTGAAAAAGTTATACACTTTTGAATCAAGTAAAGCGACTCTTTTGCTAAATGTGAACGTTTCATGGTGAATAAACCAATGAAGAGTCTAAAAAGAAAAGCTTCCAGATTTCTTTTTTAGGTTACATTAACAGATGTTAAAGCAATAACATGTTTTCCTTCTGAAAAGTTACCACATCAGAGAGCAGAGAGCAGTAACAATATGTCAATCTCGCTTTGTTTATTCCTGTATCTTCTGTTTTCTTTTGCTTCTGCTGATGTTTGTATGATTCATTTAGATCATCTCCCACACTTTTCTTTCCATCTTTCTCTCTCTCTCTCTCTCTCTCTCTCTGTTGGGGGGGCATTCCTGAAGCCAGGCTGTGGCGGCCTGCATGTGTGAGCGAAGCAATATTTTCCCATGGGTCTGCAGGTGAAAACTAGGACTCTCTCTCAGCCCTGCGAGGGTCGCCATCTGTCCCCACTGCCTCTGCCTGCAGGAGGGGCACCACCCCCCTTTCCTCTCCTCTACACTCTCCTCTCCTCTCTCCCTCTTCTCGATCCGTACCCCCTTCCTCTCTTACCTCATGCCAGCCCAGCATGCAGCATCACCCAGGAATGCACCCCCACCCCTTCAGTGCCCTATCGTCCGCTCACTCAGTCACCCCCCCGTCTCCTCTCAAAGACCCCCACTGTCCCCCTGACCTCCTGCCACAAAACACTCGCCCTCTCTCTCTCTCTCTCTCTCTCTCTCTCTCTCTCACAAAACATACACTCTCTCTCTCTCTTTAATATACCATCAACATCATCATATGACTCCTTGCCACTGCCAATATGATTGTATGCTGATGGTGAACAGTGTTAGTTGAGCAATACTCTTTCCTGTCGATTTCCTCCCCACTGGTTTTAATTGGTGTGGCCTGATGAGATAATGTACAGAGTCAGGATTTGACTCAAAGTGCTCCGTAGCTAACTACATACAAGGGGCAAGTGTGTGTCAATGTGTTAAATGTAAATAATGTCAATAAGACTGTACATTTTATTTGTTTCTCTCTTGTAACTCATTGGAGCAAGTGTAGGAATTTTGTTTTAATATTTTGTTGTGGTTTGATTTAATGAAAAAAGTTTTTTTTTTTGTGAAATTAAAACTGTCCTTTACATGTTAGTGAAGGTGTCTCAGAATGTCAGTCTAATTTTATTGTAATATATTATGCACAAATATAATCATGCACTACATGTAAATTGTGTCAAACAATTTTTTTTTTCATGACATTTAAAGTAGTGGAAAAAAAGTAGAAATGAATTGAACATGTTGATACAGAATGTAAACTTAATGTAAACTATGTAACTAACTGTGTAATTGTATAACATGCATCTAATTTTGTTATTGTGTATTCATTATGTAATGTAAAACCAATGTATAGCAATAATTCTAGACATCTAAGGGTTAATATGTATACATGAAAGATGAGCATTTACCATGCGTTTATTAATGAGCCTGATACACCACTTTAGCAGACAATGATCTTTAGGCCTGCTGGATAAGCTGCTTCACCTTCACCAGTAGAAGATAATGAGGAGAGGGCGATCATCAAGGTTGGACTAAATCAGCTTCAGTTCAGATTGATGACAAAAGCTGAAAGAATTAGCTGCAGTTATTTTATTATTGGAGTGCGGTCAGCTGGCTGACAAGAGCTCGTGTTGGAGAGAAACGGCGCAAGTGTTAACGGTCAGACAGGCCGGGCCAGCGTGAGAGAGCACTTTCACGTGGGAACATGGGCGTCATGCACACACACAGACAACTCTCAGAGGCAGTTAAGTGTGAAGCTCCCAAACTGTCACTCTGCAGACAGCCCCCACCTTCCTCCCTCACTCACTCTACACACAGTTGCACACAAAAGCCAGACACGCACACTTGCTCTTCCCAAACACACACACACACACACACACACACGCCTTCCACACTACGCACAGACAGTACTGATTGGAGAGAAGGAGAGTGAGAAAGGAGAAAGTGAGAGAGAGCAGAGAGACGTCCTACTGACAGCAGTCAACATACTACCTCTTTAACCGTCAGTCTACTCTCAGACAGACAGAGAGAGGAGAGCAGATAGATAGAGAGAGAAAGCACATACAAGAAAGAAAAGAAGTGAGGAGATACAGAGAGTCAGAAAAGAGAACAGCAGTGAGATGGACAGAGAGAGAAAAAGATACATTTTTAACATTTTGATTAGAGAAAGATTTTTATTTAACTAATATAATAACTGCATCAAACTGTGGTTCATCAGCATGATACTTTATATATTATTGCTGTCAGAACAAACCTTATCCGAAAATGAATGAATATATGAAAATTTGATGAAATATATGAAAATTTGATGAAAGAACCAACAGAAATGGTCTAAAATAGCTTGGAACACAATCTCTTATATTAACTTATCACTGCTGTCGGAACAAAACCTCATATCTCCGAAATGGTAACTTTACAGGAAAAGGAAAAAACATACTTTATTTTTAATGTAAGTCAGTGGAACCAGACTTTTTTCTAAAGCATTTTCGGCTGTTTCTTTTGGTCTATTCTTCATGAAATTTACTGGTAATTTGTTCCAACAGCGGCGATATATTGAAACTATGAATGTTTCATTCTCTTTGTTTATTAAATAATGTAAAACTTAAACTCCAAAACATTTCTTAAATTTACAAAAGTAGCAAACAATAGTAAAACCACATCTCTTCTCTACTTTGTTCCTTTTTGAATTATAAATTGATAGTTTTGCTTTACCAAAATGGAAGTAATGTAGTTGACACTTCATTCTTTAGAGAGAGAGAGACAGCGAGCGAGCACAAGAGAGACACAGAGAGAGAGAAAGACAGAGAGAAAGAGAGAGAGAGGAGGAGAGACAGACAGAGTTGTGGTGGGACAGTGGTGAGTTGAAGTGTCCTCATTCTCTCAGTGGACCAGTGGAACAAAGCTGTAGACGGGCCAGTGGGACAGCGGGACAGTGGGTGGCGGTTTACTAACCCCCCCAGTCACTGCGCCTCTTTGGGGTCACCCTGACGGTGACCCCGCCCCGATTGTTTCCAGTGCCTCTGTCAGCTCCCATTGTTGCTGAGAGGTTTAATGGGGAGAAAATATAAGGAGGGGCTGGGGGGTGTACGTGGGCCAGAGATGCCCCCCCTTTTTTCACCTCCGCTTGGAGAGGTCTGACTATCTGACCCAAAAAAACAATAGCAACAAAATGTGAGGGTAAGGAGAAGGGTAGAGGAATGGGACAGTGCCCCCTGTCTCTCAGAGCTGACTCTGACGCATGAGGCTAATTCTCCTAGATTGATATCACACGGTGAAATTAACCCACCGCTTTAACTGCAGGACACTTTATTCAAGCAACAGTCATGCATGAAGTCACATTTTTTCTCTGTACGGACTACATTGACAGCTGCTCCACCTGCAATCACATTATGAGTGGATTGAACAGCAAATCAGTAAACAGTACTAAAAATATGAAACTCCCTGATCTTACAGGATACAGGATCATTTTTATTTAAAGGCCTGCCGTGTGCCTTGTTAATCAATTATGTAAGACTATCCATTAAAGCAGCCTTTCTTGTCAAATACTTGAATAACAGCACTCTCCAGAAGGACCCATGGGCTCCTAATTGAACAAATGGGTTGCTTAATTGATCATTGATTGGTGATCAATAGGAAACACATGTTCTGGATCTGTACACGAAGGTGATTGAGAAGGAGCAATAAAATCAGCCAGAGAGTTTGACAAGCTCCAATGATCGCACTTTCTCTGGACAGGGCTAAAGAGAGAGGGGTTGATAGATAGATAGGTTTAGAATTAGGTTTGATGTTTGAATTTCTTTACCCTATGTTTTGCATTTTGTGCAAGAATATGTACTAAATATTTTTATGTACTCCACTCATCAATATACACTATATAACATCAATATATACTATAGTATAACGATAATGATACAGTAAATAAAAACTTGCGAGCTTGGGTCACACATCGCACAGCAGTCAGCAAAGATGGATGGCATTTTTGTGATGAGTTCAGGTTTCAGATCTGCATGTCAAGAGGAGATTTGCTCATTTGCTTATATTCAACTCTAAGCTGTTACAGTAATACCAAGTTGTAATACCAAGTAGTCAGGTTCTGATATTTTGGTGGTATGTTGACTCACCATCGTTCTTAATGAGACCAATGAGCATGGTGTCATCAGCAAGCATCATGTGGTTCCCACTGTAGTGGGTGAGTCAGTATAAAAATGTTGAGCTGTAATAAATAACATCCAAACATACACAGTTTGGCTTTCCAAATGTTGGAAGATGGTGTGAAAGGCCATTACTGCCACATCAAAACTATGTAAATTCGGGTGGCTTTTACACTTTGTGAACATTTAATGATGAATGGACCAATAGAACGGGTTTAAAATAGCTTCTAATAAAATCTTGTTACATGAACTTTAAAAGCATTAAAAGTTAAGAATTTTTTCTTCTTCTTCTATATTTTGTAAGTAAATTACGATTTGAGTGATAGAAAGTTTTATTATTACAATGACATTATGCTAATTTATTTCAGGTAATCAATGACAAATTTCAATGAACATGTTCTATGTGGTTGTGACACTGAATAGACACACAAACATACACACACAAACACACACACACACACACACACCGTACAAACACTGTTGGTTTCAGAGTGGCATGGCTCCAGGCAGTGTGGGGGTATCACTTGGGCCCTCAATCTCCACTCCAAGGGGAACATCAATGCTTCCCTTTGATCCCGCACTCAAGGTTTGTCTTAAAAGGGCCACGGATGGATGGAGAGATGGGGAGACACTCCACATCAGTGGAGCATCACATGCCCCGCCAGCAGCCTCAGGTAGCTCCTCACGACACTCATGCCACCCTATTAAATATGGAACACAAAGACAAAGGAGCTGAGATTGGGAGCGAACGCAGGAGGAGGTGGGGGCAGCACTCCAGGCCTTTGAAGAGCAGAGCTGATGAGGAACCCTGGACACACGCACCCGGGCACATGCAAAGAGCACACACATACATACACACAGAGACAAAAGTATCACAAACGTGTTTCAGTTCTTTTTGAAGTGCCAAACTGTATTTTTGTTGGCAAAAGTTAAGCTAAAAGTTGGGGTCACTCACAAACTAAATTACACCGTGTTATGGACAGCAGCTTTTATATGCTTTCATCTAAGAGTAGACGTAAGGCGAAGGTTAAACTCTGCTCTTAGTCAAGCATAATCACCACAAACAGCTGACCTCTCCATGCTCCTCCCGACAAATGCAGCGATTTGTAGAGGTTGGTTAGGTTGGACAAGCTTTACAGAGCATTGATCCCATTCACACTCAGTTTTTGGTCAAATACCTACATTCAGAGTGTGTTCTCTTAGAGAAAAGTTAGATATATTTCACATGTAATTAAGTTTTTTATTTTCCACGTGGTCACATTTTTTCACATGTAAACACACCTTTTGTCACACATGATAACACATTTTTAACAGTAAATTCATGTGACTTTTTTGAAAGTATTGTTAGTTTTAGATAACTTTCATTTTGAATTGAAACACAAAAGTTAAATGTGTTCTTTACCAATGTTCTGTAAAGATTGTCCAACCTGGCAACAGTTGCTATGACCTGTGAACTTGTATATAGAAGCCAAGCTGAAATTTTGCAAAATAAATAGAATATTTGCTTTTTCAGTATATGAACATTAAATCAAGGTCGTCAGAACAAAACCCTGCATATACATTTGTATATTATTATGTATATCATATTTAATAACACCAGCTGCCCTTTGTATTGAAATTTCACATTGTATGGGAAAATAATTGAATACAATCTCTTTGCATTAAATTACACTGAAAATTAAGAATGTTTTTCCTTCTCCTATAAAGTTACCATTTTAGAGATACAAAGTTTTTGTCTGATGGCGACAAAACGTACAGAAGCTTTGATCTGGTAATGAGACAGATTTTGCTCTGAGAAAAACACGTGCCACCACAAACAAATATATCTCTAAGCCAAGCATTCTCAGGCAAATATTGTCACCACATTATTGAATTTTGTACAGGAAAAAAATCTGTTTGGCCCAGCTCTTTTCCTTGTCTTCAGCTCATGTCTCCTGTCTCCTTTAAATCTATACCTGTGAGTGATCTCATTGCTAGAGAACAGCACTAGGTCAGGGTGTGGAGGACGAGCAGACTCTGTGGTCAGTGTGGGCGGATCACCCATTCCATCTCTGCCTAGGGCTCGTCCATTAAGGCCGCCAAGCTGTGAAATGTTCATTAAGCATGTGCAGGCATGTGGTTAAACATTGCCGGTGGCACCACAACCTCAAAAAACAAAACACACAATACAGTCTCAGAACATACACACTTCGGCAGGCTACATGCAGAAAGTGTACCACCAAGGACTTACACATGCACACAATCTTTAAAAGGTTTAATCACTTATAATTCTGCTTGTGTCCAACTGTTCTTGTTTTAACCTATACTAATCAGTGTCAAGTTGTAAAACATTCAGGGGGGTTGGTGGGTTCAGTATTTAGGGGTGTGTGGTATAGAGAACATACTTTGTTGATACAGAGCAATGTATATTCTATTTAACAAACTATAAACTCACATTAATAATTATTCAATAGCAATTTTATTGCCAAATCTCACTGCAGCTATTGCCACTATTAGAATAACAGGTATGATGTTATCGTTCCTGTTTTCTTTTTTAAAGAGCCCACAAATCTTGCTGTATTTTTAGCATTCTCTATGGATGCCAGGGTTGCCAGCTCCAGGAAAAATCTCCAGCCCAAAGATTGCTTAAAAAGCTATCATTCAAAAGCTGAAACTTTATAATTTTGTCCTGTGACTCTATTTTCATACTAGCCCAATTTGTTGGGAAAGCTATTGACCTGACAACCCTGATGGTCAGTGCATGCAGTGTTTCAAACACTCCACAGTATGACAAATGAAAAGAAAAGGCACAGTTCTATATAACCACCTCTTTTGTAGGTGCATGTGCTCTGCCCTGATCACAGCTCCTGAAGAACTTGAAGAACTCCCATAGAGTATAACTCTGACAGATGAATGGAAGGAAAATATTGATAAAAGACTTCTTAAGAGATAAAAAGTGTATGGAAAAAGGGGATGATAATTTAACAAGGTGAATGGTTTTTGTCATTTAGTCGACTGGGGAGGCGGCATCCCTTTGCATCTCCCTCAAATCAAACCCTGATCATAATGGAGAAGTCACATAATTTAAATCAAAGCACCATGTCACCTCATATGAACATGAAATATTTTTTATATGTTGACAGTGTATTCCCAAAAAATAAATGTAACATGTTGTAATACAATCTGAATATATTTCATTTTTATATGAAATGCCCTGAGAATTACTTGCTAAAAGTAATAAAACATGCTAAAATAAAACATGCCAGCGATGGTTTGATATACATAGTTGATGAAATACTCAAGTGAATCTTTAGCAAAGTTTAGAAGGCTTTTACTAATTCTGTGAGTGCACAAAGCTCTCACACTGTATGAATGTAGCAGTAGCTGTTTTTGGATTGGTATACCTGTGTGGGTAATGTGCGTACGTGTGATTCATGTGTTCTGCTG
Organism: Colossoma macropomum; assembly: GCF_904425465.1. Lineage (NCBI taxonomy): Eukaryota > Metazoa > Chordata > Actinopteri > Characiformes > Serrasalmidae > Colossoma > Colossoma macropomum. Next base: position 22,463,303 of record NW_023494785.1, read on the forward strand.
GGCTTAAATAAACAGCCAGGACAAATATGCATGTGTGTGGGTCTAAACAACTCATCCCAACAGAGACCCCCTCCATTCAATTAGAGCTGGATAATGAATCAGTCTGGCTGTAAGAAAAAGGTGGGCCTGCAGGGAGACTAGTTGGTGGCACATATACAGTACACACACACACACACACACACACACATACTCACTCACTAACTCACACTGTCCTCAACTGCACTGGAGCAGAGCAGTAAGCCCCAAGTGGCTAAAACAAGCAACTGCAGATTTAGTGTTATTGAATTCTGCTATGAAAACCTGCAATTCATCGCTGTCATAACAAAACTCTTATCTTCAAAAAGGAAAGGAGGAGGAGAAGGAAAAGCGTATGTTAACATTACAAAATTGTATTTCAAGTAATTTTGGATCATTTCTATTGGTGAAATGATGAAATGTTTAGACAATGTAAAGGGCAGCTGGTGTTTTGATATGGTATTAAATTTAAAACCATAAAAAATGGATTCACAAGATATGACAGTGACAAAAAATTATGCCAGATTACTTTAAGAGATTTGTGCCCTACCCTGGTCCAGGAGAGCTCCTGCGCAGTACGCTTCCAGGCTGTGCTCGCTCCTGTTTCAACTTGAAAGGGCTTGTTAATCTGCTGATTAGTAGGATAAGGTGTGTCAAAGCAAAGAAAAACACTAAAATCTTAAATATGGCAGTACTTCAGGACCAGGGTTGGGAACCGCTGCTTTAACCTTTGAAGGCTGAGGCAAATAAAGTGGTCTTTTCATCTACTCCTCTTTTTTTGAAACATAGAGCTTTTCACTCCTCCTATTTGTGTCACAGTATACCATTTTGAGCAAACAAACTATTTAATAACAGCATACTTCAGGGTTCAGCTGCTTTTATCTTTACTCTAATGAATGAAATCAACAACAATACTGCATTTGACTAAAGTTCATAACTCAGAATTTCCACTTGATCTTTGACTGGGATAAAAATAGAAAGCAGCCCTCAACTATAAATTCCTACTCATAAATTCAGGAAACTGTTCAATTCAAAGATCACCATACGTCTCTCAGTTGTTTAAATCTGTAACATTGACCATAAATCTTCGTTTTGAAAAGATGAATACATCATAACTGTCATCACTAACATTAGCTGGCTAGCTTTGCTAATACTCAGTTTCAAGGAGGCATAAATGTTTTTTTCCCACTTTGTAGCTTAAACGGAATTCCGCGCTCCAACTTCTCATTTCCGAGTTAGGTCAAATGCAACATAAGCCCTCAGCAATCTGAATTCAGTTGTGAACGTGTGCACATGCTCACTCGGAAACCATCACAGTGCACCAACAATAAAATCAGCATTATGCTTATGCTTCTTTTACATGGAGATAGAAAACAGTAACACAATGAGGATCAGGCCAAAGTTTCTGAATACATTGCCAGTGACGTTAAAAAAGACAGCGTTAAAATAAAGACTAAATCTGTATTTTTGGATTAGAAATATTGACTCACTGGTAGACATGTTTGTCACCCTTTGGTCATAGATTTCAGATGTTTTTCTCATGCTGTAGCTCAAACGCATTGAGGCCAAAAATGATGTATTTCTGAGCTCTGATTTCCCACGTTTGAGTTAAATCAAACGCAGCATAAGCCCTTAACTACTGTATGTCCATTCTGTATTAAACAATAAAGGCAGAATTATGGTTCTTTTATGCAATGATAGAAAACTCAGTAGCACACAGAAAGCTTCAGCTGTACATACTGATACATTTTACTATGCGCAGCGTGTCACATACTTATGAATCAAAAACTCTGGGCGTAGATTTTAATGAGTTAAAGGGGACAAAGTCAATGTTTTTGAAAGTACCACTGGTGATACACTAGTTAAGACATGATTTAAATAAAAATCAACAACATGTTTTTAGATTATAAACTCTGACTCACAGGTAGACATGTTTTAGACATGTGTTTCCCTCTTTGTTGTTTGAATGCATGAAGTTTGAAAATGATGTAATGCCAAGCTCAAACTTCCAAGTTAAATGAAATACAGCATAAGCTGTATGTTAATGTTGGAAATTCCTTTCTGAATGTGTTTATACACTCACTTAGAAACTTTTACAGTGCATTAAGCAATAAAGGCAGCATCATGTTTCTTTTCGACAGTGATAGAAAACATGGTAGCATACAGAAGCTCCAGTTCTATATCCTGAAACATTTTACTGTGCTCAGCATGTCCCGTTTTCATACTCTGGCGTAGATTTTAATGAGTTAAAGAGGACAATGTCAGTGTCTCAATGTACCACTGGTGATGTACGAGGAAAAGTTTCAATAAAGATTCAATTTGAAAAAAAAATCAAATGTTTCAGATTAGAAACTTTGACTCACTGGGAGACAAAAGTGAAAGTAGAGTTAAAACACTGAGGCCATCTCAGTACATGTTAATAAAGCAAGACTTTCGCACTTCATCAACCTTTTCAGCATCAGCACTGTTCTTTCTGCTTTGCCTTTTTCTTCAGTCTGTTCCTCTACCCATCATTTTTCTTTCTCCTCCCTCTATTCTGACTTATGAGGCAGATTCCTTTTCTGACTTATGAGACACGCTCACACACACTCACAAACACATACACACACACTGGTGAATCCCTGGGGGCATCGGGGAAGGGCAGGGAGGCTGGAAATGAATTCAGCAATGTTGCAAGTGGCACCACGCATCTGCATCTGTAATTAACCCCCAGAAAGACACACTGAGCTAGATCTACCTCCCTCCTCCCTCTATCCCTCTCTCGCTCACTCTCATCCTCTCTCAAAGGCTTCTTAAGAGATGCTTGGTGGGCCAATTAAGGTGAGGGTCTGCGTGTGCATATGCGTGTGTGCATGTCCGTGTGCCTTGGCACATCTTGCGCATGGTAGAGTGTGCGTGTGTTTGCCTGCGTCACTCTGAATGTGTTTTTGGGTGTTGTGTGTGTGTGTGTGTGTAGGTGTGTAAAGTGGCATCTCTTTGTGTCTGGAATGTGCCACAGTTGTGGGTGTTGTACTGAGCCCTGAGGCCAGAGCTGGTTGAGGACTTTGCCCGGCTTGTGTTTGATGACATTTCTACGGGGAATAGCATATCTCAGGCACCACACATACCCAGCCCATCCGGCAAATTCACTCTTGCATGCCACTCTACTAGAATTTCAAAATGATTTAACAGCAGAAGGTGAAAAAGAGCAAAACATAGACTTCTAAAGACAAGACACTACACTCTAGATGCTAGACTGCTGTCTTTAAGCCACAAAGAAAAGTGCTTAATTGTAATGTTCACTCTCCACTTTAGTCAACACGAGTAATACATCATTAAAATGGCCTTGTAACAAGAGGCCACCACCAAGAAGAGGCCAAAATAATAAGGAATAAAATAATAAATAAATCAACTAGAATTAAAAATAAAAATAAAAAAATAAATGAATAAATAAAAGGAAGAAAGAAAGAAAGAAAGAAAGAAAGAAAGAAAGAAAGAAAGAAAGAAAGAAAGAAAGAAAGAAAGAAAGAAAGAAAGAAAGAAAGAAAGAAAGAAAATGGTAAAAAGGATTATTCAGATGCCGTCAAGTTTTCTGGACTTGGATGTCCATGAAGTAATATTACAGATGTCTTTCACATTTATTACAGATTTGCATGTGATGGCAGGTTTTTGAATAAATTACAGAGATGACAGTGCCTATTTAATGCATTGTTAACAAAACAAGCTGTCTTTAGTGATTGTAATTTATCATTAGCATTGTCATGAGTACAGAGTTTTAGCAAATCATCAAAATCATTGAATAAATTCAAACTGCATCCACGTGCAATTAAAAAATAAATTAATTAATTAATTAATAAATAAATAATCCACAAACTAGCTTGGGAATGTTTCTCAACTGTTTGAAGCTATCAGTGCAGAGTGGAACAAAATTGACCCTTCTTTCTGTAAAAGACTGTCTGTAAGTTTACCCTCAAGACTTCAATATTTAAAGAAATCAAAGGCAAAACTCTCCCATACTAAGTTAATTTGTTTGTTTAGTTCTTACTAATTCACAGACTAATTTGATTTGTTGTTAAGACCATTAAAGGCGAAATGGCTTGGTCCATTTTTTGTATAGGAGTTTAGAGTGGGGCATATATTTCTGTTATATTACGGGTTTTAATATTTGGTATCATGCGCTTATAAGACCACTTAGTGGCTTTATTTAGGCCGCAGAGAATACATGTAAATGCTTACTTGAGTGCTTCCACACTTAAGAAAACCTGCAAGAACTCTTTTCCCACAAGATACATCATTTACTGATGAGGGAAGGTGCTATTACTGACAGATTCAGATGGGAGTAAAATCAGTAAAAACAGTGTCTTGGTTATGATTGTTAATATGGTGATAATCACAAAGATGAGATTGTGAATACATTACCTCACCTTCAAATGTAAAACAAATTTAATGTGAAGTATACTTAAGACTGCATTTGAAGTCACTGACCTATTGTCAGCTACAACATTACAGTGCATTCACATCGCAAAAGGTAAACCCAAATTGCTAGGGGGCACAGTCGGTGCCTCCCTCAAAGCACAGTAATGGGGGGTAAAGGGGGGATCAAGAGGGACCCCTCCATGGGATGAGGAAGAAAGAGAGGAGAGGAGGAAAGGGTAGAGCACCCTCCCTCTGCCTGTGTGGAGGGGTGCATCACTGAGAGGCCAATTAACAGGCACCGAGACCCAGGGGCTGAGTACACAAACCCAACACAACACCATCCATCTTAGTAAAATTAACACCTTTCCATCTCCTGTCAGCTCACGGATGTGTTTATGCTGCGGTCTTAATGCTTTGTTTGTTTATGTAATTTCACATAGAATGACTTTGCTAGTTTATGCTATTAGGAGTTTATGACAAACTTACATATCTGTTAGTCTGTTGACTTGCCAACAAGTGTCAACAGGGCATAACAGGACTAAAAGACAAGTTGAGGAGGAAGAATGTGAGTGAAAAAGTCCCCTCAGATGCCCCTCAGTGTTCGCAAGAAAAATGGAGAAGAATCCTTTTCCTGTTTGGCACTCGCCTGATTAGCGTCCACACAGCTCCATCCATGCATTATAGATGAGGCAATAATTAGCATGTGTGCTAAGATGGGGAATATTAGCACTATAAGGGGTCTGGCTACCATGCACACACACACACACACATATGCACACATAAGCATAGGCCTTAAGAGTGTGTGTGTAAACAGAAAAGGCTGTGGGTGTCCCTTAAACCCTCGCCTGATGGTGACAGCCATGGGGGAACAGGGTAAATATGATGAAAAATGTGACCTCTGAATAATGCATGACCCTGCTGGTCAATAGCTCCTGATTTGCTTTAAGGAGCGCCGCTCCTATTACCATTATAAGATTAAAACCAAGCTGCCTTTGTCTGGACCAAGCGACATGGCTACTGTACCTGTCAGCACTGACCGAGCTTGGCTAGACCACACATTCTGTTAAGGGAAAGTGTTTGTGTGTGTATGAGGAGGGTGGTGCTGTAGGGAGGTGTACAGTGGATATTCTGAAGAAAATGAACTTCTTTACATGCAATGTGTGCTGTAAATGTTTGTTTATGAGCATAATTAGGTGTGTGTTTGTTAGTGTGTTCTTGGCATGTCTCAACAATTTGCTCAGCTCTGTTCCCAATCATTTCTTAGGAAGTGTTTATCATCATTTTCAGAATCTTGTATCTCCATCTTTGCCATTTTCCAGTTTTTGACATGATTTGAAAATGCCAGCTGATGCTTACATTGTGCCAAAATTTTGTAATTAAAAATATAGAAAAAAAATAGAAAAAAATACAGTAAAATGTGGAATCAAAATGACAAAGCCAGACAGGCCAAAAAGTTAAAATGTGAGCGCCAAGTCTGGCAAATAAAACAAAACTTCTGCTATCTCAGGTTTGCTTCGAATTTTGTAACTTTGTGGCCTGTTTGGCCTTTAGTGTTGGTGTGCATATCATTTGGTTACTTTTGCCATGGTGCTGTACAACAGGTTGTCAACCATACATTCTCAGAAAAAGGTAGTAAACCTTCACTTGGGTTGTACCCCTCAAGTCACTGAGGTGGTACCCTCAAGGATGTGTCTTCTGTACTTTTAGTTAGAGATCATAACTGTACCACTTTGTTGCAATTATTTTTTGAAGGTGCACTAACTCCATACACACCTAGATTCTAGTCTTTTTATTTTATCTTTCTATTTAAAAAAAAAGTTAACATAAGAAAAAAGACAAATATATCAGCCCTGTGAAAGTGAATGTTGTGAAATTTTAAAACTCACTCAAGGTACACTCTTGTGCAATAAAAAAATGATAATACAATATGTTTTGGCCTGATCAGAGTCCAGATATTAACTCTATAGAGAATATTTGGTTTCACGTTAAACTAGTTTGGCTATATTTTTAACTGTTTGAAGTCAGCAATGTTGAGTGGAACGACGTTGACTCTTCTTTCTGTGAAAGGCTGTTGTTTACCCTCAAGACTTCAACATTTAAAGAAATCAAGTGAAAAGCTATCCCTTACTTAGTTACTTCATCTATTTGTTCAATTCTTGCTAATTCACAGACTAATGATTTTTTGTATGGGATTTTCAGACCATTATTGTACCTTTGAGGGTACATTTACATTGTTTGTACGTTGGTGAACAAAAATGTACCTGTACAGTACCCTTTCTGTTACAGTGTAGACGAGAACCATTTAACTGGGCAAAGAACTGTTTAAACATTCAAAGAAGTATTTGAGTTGGTGTTGTTCTACATTGTAGCTGTCAGAAAAAAAAGTGTCTCTGAAACAGTAACTTTGCAGAAGAAAGAAAAAACATTCTTAGCTTGTAATGGAAGTAAGTGGAATACTATGTTTTTCCAAGTAATCTTTGGCTCAATGCTATTGGTCTGTTCATCTTGAAATATGAACATACTGCAAAGAGTAATTGGACTTTTAAAATTATGCAAAAAAGTAAAACATGACAAAAAAGGAGATAAAAGGTTTTGCACGAGTGACAATATATATCCTTTGCCTTTACTGAAGCACTCTTAAAGAGCCTCCTTTTTGAAGGTGTAATGTTAGTGACCTGTAATGCAAAATGGCATAATTAGATGGAAGTCCAAAAATCCTGGTGAGTGCAGTCACATAATAACAGTTGCTGTCAAAGAAAGAGGCCAAATAAATGACAACAATGTACAGCAGTTAATAGGACTCCAGAGCAGGCCGGCTTTTCTGCCTGAGTAGTTTCAGTATTACATAAAGACCCTGTTCCCAGGAGTCACCTCTCTGATAGAGAGAGAGAGAGAGATAGAGAGAGAGACAGAGAGAAAGAGAAAGAGAAAGAGAGAGAGAGAGAGAGAGAGAGAGAGGCAGAGAGAGGAAGCGAGAGAGAGAGAGAGAGAGAGAGAGATAGAGAGAGAGAGAGAAGGAGAGGATGCTCATCCTCAGGTAATCACCCTGCCGTTTAATCTCGCCATAACGACGTTAGCTCTGGTCTGCCAGAGAAAGTTAAATATTCACGATACAAGGCAATCTACTCACTGTTCAAACAAAGTGCCCTGCCAAGTTCAGCCATGTATGGAGAGTGGCGCTGAGCGAGCGGGCGAGTGAGAGCTACTTTATTATTCACACAAGGCATAATAAACCAGGCCTGTTCAGTTAGCACTTAAACTCCCTGCGCTTTAGTGGTTTAGCCTTAATGCGACAGCACTGATTTGGACACGTCCTATTAATAGTCTACAGCCTGCTTCTTCACGCCAGGATCCATGTTAATAAGAGCTCACAAAAGCTATGAATAGATGCTCATCCTCTAGGGCAGGCAAGAGGGAAACTATACATTTATATGTGTGTGAGGGGACACAGTGTCAATAAATGTGTGCATGGGTGGATATAACTGAGTATGGGTGGGCTTGAGGGATATGTGTGAGCTTCCCTCTCATGCAAATAGAGTAGAGTGTAGAGTGTAGAGTTCAGTGTGTACTCTGCCTGTGTGTGTGTATTGCACTATCCCTCAGTGGCAGACAGCTCTAGTGCGTATGGTTCAAGTATGCTGGCTTCTGGCCTCCTCATCAGCATGGATATTTAATGGCCTGAGAGCACACTCTCCCTCCTCTTCCTCAGCCCCTGCAAAGCTCCCTGACTTTGATACCCACACATTACTGTTTAATGGAAAACAAGACGGCCGTTTACACTTATCAAGCAGCATATTCAATTAAGAGGGCCGGCCCACGGGCCCGGCTCAAATCATGTATAATTTTGTCATACAAAATGTTCAATATATTTACATAAGGCCCGAAATCATTACCTACTTCAGTCTGTTTTATGGAAAAAGAATTCAAAGCAGCTCAGTAAAGATGTGGTAATTGAATCATGTATAATTTTGTCATACAGAAATATTCAATATATTTACATAGGGTCTGAAATCATTACCCACTTTAGTCTTTTTATTTTTTTTCCTTACTACTTAAAAAAATGTTTGAATAAAGATATTATATTTATAATATGCATATGCAAAAATTTTAACACCCTGATCAAATTACATTTTGTTGATTTTCTAAGTGAAAATAAGTTAACACATCCTACAGAGAACAAACTTACATATAGGAGTGAACATTATAAACATTAATGGCTCTCAATAATACCTCAACAAGCCATCATGCTGGTACATAATTAACTGAGGAACAAAGATCTTGCATAAATGACAAAAGACCACACGTCTTTTTCGTCATGTAATGTTACAACCGTTAGCTCTAGCTTTAGCTCATCTGAAAAAGCAGCCTTTGTCCTTGGCTCACGCCTCTTCCTCATCTGAAACAAAACCTAGAATTTCAACATGCAGTATCTGAAAAATCTCTTTGCTTTTTCATATGAATAGCAGTATAATTTATAATTAATAAAGCATGTTTTTAGGCATATTTCTCTGTGTGCTACCAGCTAAGCGTGCAGCCGTGCCAGAAATTCAACCAAAATCAGCCATATCTACTATTTCATAGTCCCAACCAAATACGCATTACATTTAAAGCAGGCTATTGGAAGTACAAATGATCCTAATTTTGAAGTAAATCGTGTTCATGGCTGCAACTGTCAGGTAACACCATCATGTTTCACATTTGACCATAATTATGCAACACAACCTCATCCTGGGAAGTTAAACTGCTCATTGATAGACTATTTAAATCTGTACACATATCATTTTTCATTTCACATAATACTCCACATTCTGCTGCAGAGATGAACTATGATAGGACCTGCAGCATTTGGTTTGATTAAACATGAAGTGTTGTTACCTGCTTCCACTGACGGAAGTGGAACCTGGTATTGTGAAAGGGGTCCATGTTATCCTACACAATGTACAATATTTAAATAGGGTCTGAGATCATTTCCCACATCAGTCTTTTTCATTCTAAAAGAACAGAAAGCATAAAGATATTACATTTGTATGAATCACATGTCATTTTGTCTTACACAGTGTTCACAAGTAACATTTACATATGGCCTAATTTTGAAATCCCACTTCAGTCTTTTTTAATGTGAAAAGAATGAAAAACTGTAGTAAACTGTCAAATTATTCAGATAGAAACACATTTGGAAGAAGATATGAAATTTACTGCTGCAAAATACAGCTATTCAAATTCTTATGCAATAAAAATATTTAATCTCTTATGGATAAACCAGTAGATTTTTAATACTGTACCCTTTGATACATTTTTTCACATTCATTCCTTTATTGCTCTTTTTTACCAATTTGAGCTGAACATTCTAGTATTAAATGTTTTAAAGATCAAATAATAGTAAAACAATAGAGCATGGTTTGTAAAAGAAGCAGAAGGAAAAAGGGGGAAATTGTGACTATGAGAAGGATCAGTGGATGTAAATGTATAAGAAGTGCAACTGCATTGTGTTTGAAGCATTTCCCTAATGCTAACAGTGCTGTGTGAAGAAGCAGCTACCTAAGCACATGATGCAAATGTTGTAATTATTTTTGTGTTTGAGTACCTTCTGGCTATTTCTCCCTGCAATAGGATGTGTGTTTCTGTGTGTGTTTGTGTCCTGGGCAGGTGTGTTGAAGAGGTGTCTGTTTTCACTCTCCATATTTTGGCACAAACCACATCCAAACAACTCGCACACATCTGACAAACACTTTTTGTTTTTCTCCCAGAGCACACCTCTGTTTACTTCTTTAATCAGTCTGCAAATAGCTTCACATAACCGAATTAAAATGGCACACCTAAACCAACACCCCCCCGAAAAAAGAGCAAATCCACCAAATCCAAGACTGCATTAACCCACATCCATCCCCCATACTGCTCGCTCTCTCTGTCTCTCTCTCCCTCTCTCTCTCTTCTTCTCTCTCTCTCTCTCTCTCTCTTCTTCTCTCTCTCTCTCTCTCTCTCTCTGTTTATGACACCTGGACTGGTGAGCTTCAAACATATTGCTTCCTCCACTGTTTGTGATAACGGCAATTTGCGCGTCAGGCTGAGGGAAGAGGAATAATGCAGATGTAATGAGGAGGCAGCAGAAGGATGGAGAGGTGTATCGGCTCAGTAATTTGAAACGATGGCCCCCACCCAGCTGCCAGAGAGAGAGCGCAGAGCGGAGACTGGCGGGCTCCGGCCTGAATGTATAGCTTCCATTTCTCCTATCTCTCTCACTCTCTCACTCTCTTTCTCTCACACACGCACAGCCATATCAGGGAGTAATTGATTCTTCCAAGGTTCCAGTGGCTCACAGCCTTTGTGTGGTGTCGGCACGCGTGGCGCTGACATATGGAAGAATTACAGCCGCACTGACGGATTGTGTGTGTGTGTGTGTGTGTGGCCAAGATCATGGCTCTTTTAAGGTTAGAAGGTTACCCTGTATTAGAGGTCAAGGGTGGGGCTGATCCCTGCTATCTCTGTGAATTAAATGAGTTAAGCATATCAATTAGGGTCCATCTGAAGAGTTTTGTTCCCAAACATATTGTAAACCACTTTTAAGAATTTTCTTTTTTATTCATGACATACATTGTTGAGAGTGGGCTTTACACACACAATACACATCAATGCTATGTTATGATTAATATCTCCTGTATTAGATAATAAAAATGTTTTTGTTTTTTTTTCCATTATACATCAGCTGTTATTCTTTTCAAAAACTCTTTATATCCAGAAGCGTTACAAATGGATTTACAGCATTTTAGAATAAAACTGTACTATTTTTTCTGGATATGAATAGAATTTGTCTGAAATTTTTATTTGAAAAGGCTGTTGGCCTAACTGACTACACCAGTACAAATGCAAGACAAGTATGCAAACAATACATTTTTTATTTTGTGAATATTACTGGTCATTCGACTGACATTTCATCACCATCATTGTTTTGAAACAACAACAACAACAACAGTAATAATAATAATAATAATAATCATAATAATAATAATAATCCTTAGTGTTATAACCACATTACTTACATATTATTTCACATATACCGACCAAATAATTTACAGTGGTTATTTAAGATTAATAACTGAATACTAATCCTAGACTGGATGAGGTTAACTAAATCTTAGCTGCCTGAAAGAGACATGATGAGACATGAGCTCCATACAAATATTAAATATGAGTGACATCACTTGACAAATTACACAGAAGCCACAGTGGCTTGTTCAATTATTTGAGAACGGAGTCTTTATCTGTTTGTGGTAAAGTGCATCAGTTGTGCAGACAGTCAGTGGCAGCACCTCTGCTGGGGGGCTCAGGACACTTCTGCTGGGGGAAGTATGTTATATATTATTGGGGGGAGGGTGAAAGGGAGTATTTTAAGTATAGCGGTAAAGAATGACCCCGAGCCAAGCACCCTAGCAACATCACATCTTCCCTCTGCACTGTGGCTGGGGACGACCGTTGCTCATATTGATCCAGACTTTTTTTAATCGGGCATAACAGATATAACTTCCTTCAGTCAAATTCCCTGGGTAAACTGATATAAAAACTAACCTTGTTAAATTTATTGACAGGACATTGAAATAAATATTAGAAGCATGAAGTGGGGGAGGAGGAAGAGTGGTGAAGATTCAATCCATTGATTTCTTTAAACATAATAAAATGTCGCTGTAGTCATCTCAGCTCTCTCTCTCCCTCTCTCTCTCTTTCTCCTTAGCATATTAGGTGGAGAATAGTGTGAAAAAATGCTTAGCACACTGGATCGGCGGTCTGGGCAGACGTGGGAGTGGCTCCCTCGAGGGTGCCACCAAGCCCCACGCACATAAATCTAAGGCCCGCTGCAAACAATCAATTTTCAATTTTAATTATTTACCATGCCCTTCTGGACGGAGGCATTCATTTCCCCCTCTGTCTGGATTAAAAATTAAAAATTAGGAGATTAATATTTGGCAGAGTGGGCAGAATTAAGTTCCCTTCTCCAAAAATTTTATTAGGTCCCTCTTCTCGCGGTATGAGAGAGCCATTTCTTGCGATAACCAAACGGGGCAATCGATAACTTAATAAATTCTCTCTGACCCCCTGCATTGGCCTTACACACACACTTACACACACATACACACTGAGTGTGTGTGTACATATATATATATATATATATATATATATATATATATATATATATATATATAGTGATTTTTACTGTGGTCTGTGGTTTAACCATTGGTGTTCAGCAGCACTGAATGTGAGATTCAGCAGTTTTACTGCTCACTACTCACCTGCATTATATCACAGCATCACAGCACTAAACTTAACCCCTTACATGGTCAGGGCCTGCTGGCAGGCTCAAAGTTTTATTACACACATCTATAACCTAAAAAAAGCTCAGACTGTTTGCACTCAAGTCCCTGTAGTTACTGAAAAATAAGCTTTAATATGTAATAAGACTGGGATATTAAGAGGTTAATTACCACTACCTGGTGTGGGCAGCACCACCTCAGCAAAGGTGCTCTGTTCTGAAGCCCATCAATATGGGGCCTGCTGTAACAATATAATTGGACCACCCTATGTCATTAATGAGAGATAACATTTTACCTTCATAGGGTAATCAATTCATACCTTCATAGAGTGTAATCAAATGGGAATACGTTGTTCAGAATGAAAAAAAAGCATTCTCAAGAGATTTTCCTCGTTTCACCACAAAATCCACCAGAAACCTCCTCCTGTAGGTCTATCACTCATATTGTCCTGCTGACCAGACCTAATCCCATAGTTCTTCATGAACCGGACAAAAACTGCATCAGTGTAGTAAGGAAAGCTTAATACATTTACGCTTCTATTGTTTGACAAAATGAATTCACAGGGTCACCATGTGGCACAAGATTTATATACACAAATAAATACGTAAATAATTTAAAATTACATATGCATGAATATTAAACAGATATACTAGCATTGTGTTACACCCACTGGCACTACTAGGATTAGAAAGGCCCACCCATTTTTATCCTTAGCCCAACAAGAATGCCTGCTAAAATAAAGAAAAAAAACAACACAGATCAGCAGGCATTTCATGCTGGTCTAAGCTGGTCTGGTGCTGGTTTAGCTGGTTGACTAGCATACCAGCATCAAAACACAACATACACTGGTTTTGGTGGTGATCAGCATGTTCACTTCATTGCTGCTGACCAGCACGGCAGCATCTAAAACACAACATATGCTGGTGTTGCTGGTGACCAGTCATGCTGATCTATGCTGGTTTTCCTAGCAGGGATGACATGCTTGAAATGTCATTTTTTACATTGACCAATCAAAATCCTAGTTACCATAACTGTGAGGGGCTCTCTAAGCATCGCTACAGCATTAAGTCTAGGCACTTCTCATGAGTTTATGAGAAATTTATGAGTTTATTGAGGAATGCATTAAAAATGATGATTACTGCATTTTGGAGATTTTTGTGTGGAGAATCATAACGTAAGTTTTAAACACTGGAAACATATGAATACAATTTGTATTAAACGGCAAGCACTATATATCATTAGATAAATACAGTAACTACAGTTATCCAAACCTGAACGTAGCACAATCATCAATAAGCTGACTCATAAATGCTAGAAGTTGCCAGCATATTGTGGCATCTGTCATGAGCTGCGCTACCGTGGGGAGCTTAGGGGGTGTGGCCATGCAAAGTGGCTCTCAGGTTCTGCCACACTCCTGGTTAAAATGAGAGTTATTGTTGCTGTTGTTGATGTTGTTGTCATTGTTATTAGTGATGTAGTTGGCATTTATTAAAATTGTGTCAGAGGAAGGTGGGCTTAGTGTTTTGGAAGGGCCATGTACTGTCGTCTTAACCCCTCCTTGTGTTTTGTTTTGGGATAGTACTAGGTTGGACATTTTGCCTGTTTAATAAATAATAGAGCATTCGTCTGTACGCACCATGTTCTGTAAGTCCTCTGCACTGACTCTACATTCATTTATATTTATTACATTTATTTATATTGGTCATTGTTGCAGTGCAAAGCAAGAGATCCAAGTTTACAATTCTTTCTTTGATGAGCTCTGAATCTTTTGTGTTTCTACTGCAGGTGTCTTTTGCTGAAGTGTTTAAATGACGTTTAGCAAACGTCGCTGTAATGGTTATAACTTTTTTCCATGTTATACATTTTTTTAGCCCACCTGTCTCCCACAGGAGTGAAATCTGAATTGTGCCAACCCAAAAAGGCAACCCTGGTGCCTTTACTGAGAACACTTCTGTGTTATAGATAGAATTAGTCATATGAGAAGACTTGCTGCTAATATTTAATACTGTCTGACTTCATTATGAGAGAGAGACACAGAGAGAGAGAGAGAGAGAGAGAGAGAGAGAGAAATAGCAGTAAACGGAAGCAGAAAGTGTAATGTGTACGGGGGTCAGTGTCTCCTGTTGAGTGTGCTGGGTCTCAGTGGGGGGCTGTCAGTGAGTTGAGGTAGAGGGAGCAGACTGTTCTCAGTAGAGACGAGCTGTGCTGCGCTGCTCTCTCTCCACTCAGCATTCATCAGAACACTGGTATCCTTGTTGCTGTAGTCATGTTAACAGTACCTATAAACACATGCAGTGGTCAACTAACGGGGTCAGTATGTATCACCTCCACCACCAAAGTGTTAATGAGGAACACAAATAGACTCACGCACTAATACTCATATACTTCTGTCATTGAGCAATCTTCCTCTTATTAATATTACTATTATTGTTATTAGTGTCACTATTATTGTATAGCCCACTTAAACAAACTAATAATAATAATAATAATAATTATTATTATTATTATAATTAATAATAATAATAATAATAATAATAATAATAATAATGTTATTAGTGTTTATGTGTATAGCAAAACAACAATAACCAAATCAAACAAACAAGTATCAAATGCAGAAATATGATTTTTTCATTGTATGTCTTCAGTCATGGCTGCTGTTTGCTCAAGCAGTATTAATTTCTGGCACTGGTAGGTGGAAGCCATTCAGAAAAGCAGCTGAAATGATTGGTTAGCATTAGACCCCTAAGGCTGTATTTGACCTTTGAGCCCAGGGACACTGAGAGTCAGACACCTGTGCACCAAGAGGAAGACTTTCTCTACAGTGTCCATGGCCAGAAAGGTCGAGAGTTTGACCCCTACCCCAGCAGCATGACCCTGTGTGATAGTCCACTTGACCCCTGCTTACCCTCATGGGGGCCCAGTGAGCCCTGGGCCACATGAAGACCAGAAAACACACCCAGTGCCACTGACAAATGAGGTCAGGACCAGAGGAGACAGATTTATGTCTCAAAATGCATACAGACATAAACACACTTGACCCTTTAATGTTGAGGCGAAAAAGCAACCTTTTGCCTTTTAATCAATCCTCTCCTTTAATGACAGGATTTCAGTGCTGTTGCCGCATTTGTTCTGATATGAAAATACATAATCTAATAAATCTGGAAATGTGTACTTTTTATCTGATGTGCTGGGTTATTCCCTGGACAGGGTGGCAGAGTGTGTCTCAGGTGTTGCTGAGATTAAAAGCACACCACACATATGCCCTCAATTTTTGTCTATATTCAAATAATGTTTAGTGATACATGAAAGCCTTACTCATTACTCATACACATTATTTCATAATTCATTTTTCAAAATGTTTGTGTGATGTTTTTTTTTTGTTTGTTTAAATGGTCAAATCCAGGAAATTAATACTTACTTATGAATATTTTTTCATAACACATAGTCTGTTTTTCATAAACACTGTAAAAATTACATTTTTATTTAAACATTGTTTGCCACAAATATTGTGTTATCAAAGCACCAGTATTTGCTCATTTTCTGTGTAACTATTTTTGGGCCACAAAGTCTTCAAGGCTTTGAATGGAAAGTTACACTCTCCCTATTTTTCACAAATCTTTCTGTTATTTTACACTTCAGATTGCAATAACATCTGTCTGTAACAAGTGTTACACTGCTTAAAACCCTCAGTAATTTCATAAACAAATGTGATAATTGAACATGTTTTTCCTGCATGCGTTCTATGATAATGCTCTTTTTTGATTGATTATAATTGGCATCACAGTCATTGGTATCACTCTGTGCATCTGTAACACCAGTGACATTGTTGTCATGCAGGGACAGAAGTTCACATTTGGTTACTTCCATTAACCAATATGCACATTGAAGACCAACAGTGTAATCTACACATCAGCTTGTGATGGAAATTTCTGATGTGTATTTCACCAGTTGACAGTATTCCTGTTTTCATTAAAAGAGTTTATGATCCAAAAAGCAGACATTCCAGTTCTGTGTTAGTGTTAAAAAATGTCATGTATTTAAAGAATTAATGAATTTCATTTTTAATTTATGTCTATTACAAATGCCACCCTGTTCAGACAATGATGCTGTTATAAACTTCCAAGCAAGTAAACATGAGTCCAAAAACCTTACTGTGATCTTTTATTGTTAATCTGACTAAAGCAATCAGTAATAAACCTTTAGCAAATCAGAATTTTGTTCTGAATGTGTGTGCATGCCTGTTCAGACACAGTCATAGTGCATCCAACAACAAAGGAAGCATTGTGCTTCTTTTAGATATGACACATGTTAATGTCATAACACAGAGTTAATGTCAGAGCCACAGCAGACCAAAGTCTGTCAGACTTCAAACAAAAAGAGCAACATTAGTGCTCCGCATCATCCCCTCATCTAATGCCAGCTTTAAAAAGCAGAATAAGGAAGATTTCTGCTCTGTGTTTTTGTTTTCTTCTGCCTTGTTTTAATAATACAACTTAAAACAAGTTTGGACAAGCTTCTGTTTGCACAGAAAAGTTCAAAAAAAGTTTTCATGCTAATAAGGTGAAAACGCAAGAACTGTGTGTATGTGTGCGTGTGGTGCTTTTTTCCATCAGCTATGTATCTATGCTCAAGGTCACCTCTGAGCAGATTGGAGCTGCAGTTCGAGAGACATAATCACTCTGCTGTGCTAATCACGTCACACACACACACACACACACACACACAACCCACCCAGAAGTTAGAGCCGAGGTGGCAAATGAACAATTGTCGCCCCCTCGCTGGCTGCATTCTCTTACTTATTTATTCTGCCTAGCCCAGCTCAGAAACATGAAAATAAATAAATATACATGCATATCAATCTATCTCTCTCTCTTTCTCCCTCTCTCTCCCCTCCTCTTTAGAGTGATGCTGTGGGCTTTTACTGGGATGGCGGCCGGGCACGGGGATCATTTATAACGGGGTGGCGGCACTAATGCAGCTCGCGCCGCACTGCCCGATGTTTTATTCATGGCCTTTTATTATTAGGGCCCCACTTAAAAAGGTGAGGCCGTGCTCGGGCCAAGCCAGGCCTCCGCGCCCGACTTATCTATCACCCTGACAAGAGCGTCTTCCTCAGGAAGTCTTTCAGAAAACTTCAAACAGCGCCACTATTGATTCTCTCGCCCCTTCCACCTGGATACCGGCATACATCTTCCCTGAGAGCCTGAGAAAGAGACAGAGAGACAGAAAGAGAGAGAGAGCAAGCGAGTCTGGACGTGGCATAATGAAGAGCTGGGTGATAGAAGGTGGAAAAGTTTTCTTCTTGTTTGTCAGATTTTTTGACCTCAGTGAAGGTTAAGAAGGGCAGTGTTTGAGTTTAATGAATCTAGTGAAGTAAACTCAACTGAATATTCCAATTCTGGCTCTGTCATCAATAAGCTTGTGCTACATATGCATTGAATATAAAAAAAATAGGCATAATAAATGGACAGTATATTATATATTTAACACAGTGCTATACCTGATAGACCACCAAAACTGTCACCATCAGATAAACACACTTAAAGCTTTCATCTTAGCAAGAGAGAAGAAAATCAAGTTCCACAAAAGACAACAAAATTTTTGTCCGTCCTTCCACTGTGAGAACTCCATGCTATGAGTCTGAATGGATGTGTAGATATCAAGTAGCTGATACTAAGACAAAGAAAGTCCAGACCTCAACATTACTAAATGTGTTTGGGATTACTTGCATTGTAAGAAGCATAAAATGCTTCTAAGGTGATAATGTATGTAGTTGTTGTAATTTTCTGTTAAATATATGTTTTCTGCTTTTTTTCTGACGCTGAAAAATGAAGAAGTTGCACTTAATGGCCATTTGACTGGAATTTAAACAAAAGAAAGGTGGTCTCTGACTTTTGCACAGTACTATACTTCATTGTGTAATTATATAATAACTCTAGACAGCTAATGGTAAAACCACTTTACATGCATGGACCAGCAAACAGCTCCTGTAACCTGATAATAATAATTCAAAGTAAATTACTGGCTACTAGTTCCATTAGTTTCGCATTGGATTGGTGGATTTACTTGTATGTTTGGGATCATTACCCTGTTGGAAGGTTCACTTCTTCCTCCTGGTGCACCTCTTATGTAGACCAAATTTGTGCAGTCTTTTCTAATGGTTTTTGCATGTGCTTTACATCAACTTTGGCAAGAGTTATCTGCAGATCCCGTGATGAAATTTTGGGGATCTTAGAGACTTCTTTCAGCATCTTAGGGTCTGCTCTTGGGTTACATTTGCTGGGGCAGCCTGGCCTGAGTCTGCAATGATTTTAAATATTTTCCACTTGTAGATGATCTTCAGGACAGTGGAATGATCGATTTCCAATAGGCATAATGACACCACACACTCCAATAACAAAGAGCAAACCAGACCAGATATCTGAAATTTAAATAAGACAGATTCCACTGAGATATTCTATAATGGTGTTCTAATAATTAGCACTTGATTTCAGTTTAACACGTTTGAAGTACTGATGGGGTGTACTTACTTTTTACACATAAGAAAATTGCATTTCTGTGTAGTTCAATTATATAAAGGATGATAAAAATTTAAATTTTAAGTGTCATTTAACACATACTGTTAAATTGCATCACCTTTATCTATCAACATTGTTTAAATGAAGACTTGATATCTGTATCTCCAAATATGTTAAAAAGGCCTAAATGTTCTATGGGGTGTACTTACTTCTACTTACAGTCATGAGAAGCAAAGTAAATACAAATTTTACAAAGATTTTAACTTTGCTTATTATGTGCATAAACATCACCCAAAACATATATCCAGCATTATTAATAAGTCTTTAAAAATCCAATGTAAATGTTTAAATATCTTTAAAACACCAAAACCTGAATCATCAAAACAAAAGCAATTAATTTTTATATTATTAAAGTATTTATGACTTTTTAACTCTCAGTTGCTTCCATATCCAATAACGTGTTATTGTGTTAATACAGAAAATATCTTAAGATGAGTCAATTTCACAGTAAAATGATGAATACAGTATTTTACTGTGAAAAAAATATGTTAAATATAGTAAAATTGTTACATTTATTGAGCACAGTCAAGCTTATTCTTTATTCTTGGTGAGCAGTTTGCACCCTTAGACCACAGCCTATGAGATGATGAACAACAGAGTGACATCACTTCCAGTTTTGGACATAAATAGTAGAACAGAAGAATAAGGAAAGAGATTGATTTGAAAAGAGGCTATCAGAGTCAGAGAAGGTGTACATGCACTTCACCCTCATTCCTCAAGAGAACCATCACATGGCAAAGCACAGCACTCTCACTATGAAAACTTCAATTAATTATGTAACTACAGTTAAAAGAGCTTCTCTGCAGGCTGAGAGTGGACACAGTCTCTCTTTTGGACACAATGGCCTTGTTCATGAGGAATGGATTAGAAGTGTTGCACTGTAACTTTAAGATGAAGCATTTTCTGTCATTTGTAAGACAAAAATGAATAAAAAAACCCATTGTTCCCTTTCATCCAAAACTCAAGGCCATTGCCCACCACACAGCAGCAGTGATTTCTGGCCCTTTGACGACTGAGAGATTTATGACTTTCACCACTTTCCTCCTCACAGCTGAATGGTGTATTGATATTTGCAGCAATATGATTTAATGAGCTGCTAATGATTTTTTTCTTCTAGAGAGGGTTAATGAGGAGCGGTGAGCCTGTGAACTATTTGAAAGCGCTGCCATGTTTAAAGATTGTTTGAACGCACATTTAAAAGAGAGTAAATCAAATAAATATTGGAGGAGATAAATGTGTAATTAAGTGAATAAAGAGGTAAGCTGGCCTCATGGGAAGGGAACAGGAGGAGAAATATGTGTCTGTGGGGTGTGGACTGTGTAGGTGTGTATGTGAGGTTTCATACTGTATTTGTGTGTACAGTCGTATGCAAAAGTTTAGGCACCTCTGGTCAAATTACATGTTTTCTTGATTGTTAAAGTTAAAAAGAAGTTAACAATCCTCACAGAGCCTGCACATTTTAAAGCACCGTTACTGCTTATTTGCTGAATTTAACACATTGGAAGAAAACTAAACGTACAGTGTGGTCTGTGCAAATGTCACTGCACATTTTGTATTTTGTGTTTTAATTTTTCCAATATGTTAAACTCAGCAAATAAATAGAAATTCTTCACTGAATTGACAGAAAATAGCATATATTATATAAGTTTATATATATAATATAGCATATATTATATAAGTTTGTTCTCTATAGAGATATGTTCACTCAATCAACAAAACATGTCATTTGACCGAAGGTGTTCAAACTTTTGCATACAACTGTATGTGGGTGTGTATTTCCCTGCACTGTAAAAATGATTTGATATTTTAACTTTAAAAAGTTAATCGAGCTGCCTTCAAAGTTTGATTGTATTGAATTTCAACTTGCAGAATGTAACACACTATTTATTGTTTTGGTAAATTACTGTTAGCAGACCAGTGACCTCAGTGACCAGCGATGCACTTATGTTGTTATTTTAAACTATAATGTAGTGTTTTAGTGATTTTCTGCAATGTTTTATAGCATATTGATAAGCCTTAGAAGTCATTTAAAACCTCTTCTTGTCACAAATGATATATAGCATTTTGAAATGAAACTCTTTAGTTATTATTATGAAATTACAACATGCTTTTATTATCACACACAACAACTGTTACTTCTAAATGTTAAGAAAGTAAAATGCTGGACATATTTAAATCATGTTATATAATGCAATGTTAGTGAACTCCAGTATAACCAATTAGCCTTAATCTCAGTCTGTAACAGCTTATCTGCAGCCTCACAAACCAAATCCATGAGCTTTCCTTTCTCCATTTCTAATCTGTCAGATGTGAGATATTTCTCTATTCTCATTCAAAGACTAAGCAGAAGTGGTGTAGCTTGAGGGTACAGAGTAAAGCAACAACTTCTTCCTATCATGTCAGTTCTGCTGTTTCCTTCGCAAAGCAGACTGCCTCTGGCCATCTCACCTCCTCCAGCGTCTGTCTGTGCTGGTGTTTTTGTGTGTTCTCCAGCTTCTGTGTGTCAGAACAGCATTCTTTATTCTCTCTTCTCACTTTGGACGGCAAATGAAGTGTACCTGAGTGTTTACCGCGCTGTGCAGCGCGTGTTTCTCACACCTGGCACTGAACACAACTACAGGAGAATAAATTAGCACTCTTGCTGGCGCTGCAGCCGCCTGTGGTCCCTCAGCGAGGGGCATCAGTATGGGGCGTGAAGCAAGCTGTGACCCTGATTGTTGGGGGCCAAATGTTTCAACAGAGATGTAACCTTCCACATCTGTTAGACACCTCCAACATCCATCACTGAGCTCCAACACATACAGCATCATTCACAGCCTCTCTCTTGCTATCTCTCTGACTCTCTGCCTCTGACTCTCTCTTTATCTCTGATCTTTCAAGCTCTTTCTTTCTTTCTTTCTTTACTTTTCTCTCTCACTGTTCTCTATTCTCTCTTTCTCTCCACCACAGCCTCTCTAACTCTTCTCTTGCACTCTATCTCTCTGACTGTCTCTCTCTCTCTCCTCTCTTTTTAACTTTGTCTATCACTTTTCCCTTTTTCTTTCTTCTCTCCAACACAGCCTCTTTGACTATCTATCTGTCTCTCTTTGATTCCCTGACTCTGTCTCTCTCACTCTTCTTTCTTTTAACTCTTTCTCTTTCCCTTTTCTCTTTCTCTTTTCTTTCTTTCTTTCTTTCTTTCTTTCTTTCTTTGTTTGTTTGTTTGTTTGTTTCTTTCTTTCTTTCGTTCTTTCTTTCTTTCTTTCTTCCTTTCTTTCTTTCTTTTGCACTGTCTTTACTTTGCCCTCTCTCTTTTCTGTATTCTCTCTTTCTCTTTCACTCACTTTCTCTCTCTTCCCTTTCCCTCTTTCTCACTCTCGATCTCTCTGGCTGTCACCTTCTCTCTCTTTTTCCTCTGTCCTCTTTTTCTCTGTCTTTCTTTTCTCTATTCCCTCTTTGACTCTCCCTTTCTCTTTTTTACTTACACTGTCTCTCTCTCTCACTCTTTATTTCTCCCTCTCTCCCCTTCTTTCTTTATCTTTTACTTTCACTCCATTTTTCTTTCACTTTTTTAACTCTTGATATGTGAAACAAAGCAAAAGAAAATAAATAAATAAGTCAGAAAAGGTGTGAATGGAGACAAAGATTGAGGAAGAGAAAGAGGAGGGGGAAGAGAGAAAGAAACAGAGGTAACACTAAACAACCACTGACCAATTAATATTTTATTCTAATTGAAATATTCATATGTTATTGCTGATGTGAGACCTTTTATCAGTGCTTTGAGGGGTGAGGTATGTGAGGGGTCAGGGTGTTTTTGGGAGGGGGGTATTCCACTATAGTGAGTTTACTCTGCCAATAGTCACACTAATGTAAAGAACAGGAGCACTGAAGACGAGAACCCCAGGCCCTGCATTAAATTCCCACATTAAAATCTAGTATCACTGTATTTGGCAGCTCATTATTTTGGTGCAGCACCAGGAAACACGCTTCAAGTCCTGAATCATTAAGATCACACTCACTAGAAAAAAATGAAGATGTACATGTTACATTGTTCCTGGGAATGCCATTGCTCATACCATGACTCACTCCCAACATCAGTCATATGCTTAAGACCACAGGATGGGACCTATCTATTGTTCTCTTTTATAAGGAAAAACATTGTGTATAATATTTGAATTTCATTTTTCACAATATTATACTTGTGTGAGTACATGAGCCTTTGTGTCTTCATGCATGTGGGCAGGTGAACTGACTCAGTGGCACAAGGAAGACAGCTCAGTCTTTTTTTTTCTCTGGAAACTATGACTACACACTGCAGTGTGAAAACAGCTTATGCCAAACAGCGTAACTAACAGCTCATAACACACCTCATAACAAAGAGACAAATCTCATTAGCATAGTAGAGAAAAGAAAGAAACTATACACAAAAGTAAAAATGCTAAATAGTGTTCTTTAAAATGATGCCACAGAAGAGCCACATTTAGTTCCCTAAACAACAGTTCAGTAGATGCTTCTTTAACCCTTTAAGCCTCCACAGAATTATAGAACCTGAGAATTTTCAGAGTTTTCAGACTTTCAAACTGATTGATCACTGTTTTAAGCAAAACATCTTATCATAAAAGCAGAAAATAAAAATGATATTTCCCACTTCTTTAATATGAAAACAGACCAAGGGATAGAAATCAGCTCAGGACTGAAGGATAAATGGCCTTTGGAGTTGTATTATTGAAAATACATAATGAAAATAAGAATTTGCTGTAATGTTCAACATTTCCTAGTGATGGATATGACACAAATGTTCTACACTTGGCCTAAGACCTCTACTCCAGCTGCACAATGCATTGTAGACCACTTAAAAGAATTTTCTTTTTTTTTTTAATGATATACGCTGTTGGGAGTTAGCTTTACACATACAAGAAATCTCAGTGCTATTTTATGATTCAAACCATCTTTACCACCAACTTATATTCAAAATTGTTACAAATTAATATACAGCCTTTTTGGAATAAATCTTCAGTTTCACAAGCTTCCCCATTTCTAAAGCAGAAGATATTAAGTATTAGGTAAGAGATAACCAGCACTGACACAAAGTGAAATAGCCAAATACATGTTCATTTGTTTGGTTTTGGTTTTGGTTTGGGTTTGGTTGTCATTGACATTTAACAAAATTTACTTTCACTTACCAAAGTTGTTTCACTCTGTCTCCATATCTGATAAACAGCTTATTACATAACTTTTTTGAACTGCTGTAAGTCTCGGAATTGTTGAGGCAGTCTTTGTAAAAAAGGAAGTAGAAGAACATAAAACAAGTTACATAATATAACACATTAAAAATAATATATCGAATGATGTAAACAATGTAATTCAAAGATATGCTGTAATTATATTTACCATATTAAATGAAAGCCATTTATGGCCATTATAGGGAAATAGTAGTACAGTGGCTGACAGAAGCTGGTGTGGGGTCTTTAAGGGTTTAAGTAGCATTTTCGTAAATCTGCGACTGTGAAGAACCTTTTATAAGCTTAACCTTCCTGTTATCTTCAATTGTAGGAAACAGCAATAATGCTCCTGGGCCAATTTGACCCAAAGCATTTTCAACCACCCAAAAGTTTCTTTAGTTCAAATAATATCAATTCAATCAATATTTAATATAAGCAACTTTTTCACCCATTACAGATCATGGTTTACTTATAGGTATTCACTCATTTTCCATTAATTTTTTATCTGTACACTGGCAAGAACAAGACATTCAACTTGTTGATTAATACAAACAAAAGATCTCTTCTGTTCCAGGTCAAATGGACTTGTTCAATTCAAATCACAATAAATGAGCTGAAAGTCCTGCTAAAAAGGTTATTAAAAATATGTTTTCCTGTATTATTAAACTTTGAACAGGTCAATTTGACCCATGATATAACAGGAGTGTTAAAGAATCTACATGATGAAGGTTCTATGTAAGTTAAAGGTTTTTCCTAAAACTGTACATCGAACCCAAAAACCAATTAGGAGCCTTTATTTCTATAATGTGATGTAATCAGCAGGATCTAAAGCTATGTGGATTAATAATCTTCCAGTGGTGTTTTGTGTGACCACATCCAACACATCTCCCCAGCTCCCTTGAGGTGGGCTAACTGTATGAGGTAAACGCATCAGAAAAATCAATGGCCCCTCTTCCTTTAAGTGCTCAATATTTTTTGTTTCTCAACACGGACCGAATGCCGCCCCCTTAATTCAATGCACCAATTAAAGATCGCGTCATGTCTAATTCTGGCCCAGGGACAGTTGTTAGTGTTGTTACCTCATCCCTCAGAGAGAGTCACGCGGGCCATCAGTTTCCCTTGACCTCCACCCTGCCCACTCCACCATCCTCACTCCCCTCAGTCAAGGACAGGGGTAATTGACATGAAACTTTCAAAAATGAATTTGGCCACGTGTGCCACTTACGGATGGAGCTCCCCACCACTCTGCCGGGATCATTTGTTACTCAGTCCTGATTGGCCCTGACAAAACAATACCTTAAAAACTCACCAAAGTAAATTATAGGCCTGGTAAATGGCCAGGGGGGAGCGGCAGGCGGGACCCTGGAGCTTTGGCACACTGCCAGACGCAAAACAAAGTAATGCGCTTTTGATATTAATAACGGAGAAGATATTGATCGGTGCTGAGGCGCAGCCACATGGTGCGCTATCCGAGTATGGGCCCAGGATGGCTCCTTGAGGCACTTCCACTCTCACTGCTGAAAGCCACTTTTCCAGAGGGGCCATTTCATTTGAGCGTCTTTAATTATGTGAAATGGATTCCTTGGGAAAAGGAGAAAAGGGGGTGTGCTGGGGTGAAATGACTGAGAAAGACTGAAGGAGAAATAGAAGAGGAAAGAAGCCAGAGAAATGGGGGGGAGGTTACTTTAACTCCCAGTAGCCGTGTCATTCACCCTGCTGTCAACAGTTGTGTCCATTTCATCCACTTCCTTTTGTTCGGATGGATTTTTTCCACTGCACTCTATAACGCAATGTCTTGTGTTTACAAATGCGTGGAGAGGAAGAGAAAAAAGAAAAAAAAAACAGAAAGGAAACATACAAGGGCATACAGAGAAACTTAGAGTATAAGTGAACTGAAGGGCATAAAGAAGCACATAAATGCCAAAAACAACACAGTGTTAAAGTCATCTTAACTATTACAGAGCATGTAATGAGTCTGCTGGTTCCAAATGTACTGACTTTAGGCCGTGACAAAACAATACCTTGTGCTTTACTCTTATACCAACATTCACAATTGGTGTTCTTTTAAAATAGCAGAGTAAAATACTCAGTTATCTGATGATTGTGGTAAGCAAAAGTGTGCCAAACAAATGTACTGGTAGGGTTCACTAAATTTATATGGAATGGAACAATTATTCTTGAGTTTTATAAGCCTGATAATACAGTGTCCTGTGTCATTTTTAAATTATTGGTGCATTTCACAGTCCATTCATTTATCATGTTTATTTTTAGTCTTAGTTATAAAACACACTGAAGTTCAAAAGTTTGGAATCACCATTTTTGATCATATATTTGTTCTTCAATTTGTTGAATATACATCTATTGAAATGCTCATATTATGAGAACACTACTCTACAAGTCTACATAGTTTTCAACTAAGTAGTAGGGAGCTGTTAAAATGTAGGAATGTTAGATGTATCCAGAATAATGAATGGCGCTGTACATGATTCTTGACTGAGAAAGTCTTGTAAATCTTGTAAAACATTCAGAATGTAAATTTGATTATAAATTCATTCTTAATGTGTTGTATTTGATGGTATTTGGTGATAGATGGTATTTATGTGAAGTAATGTGTCTTCTGATCATACTGCTTAAATGATACTCCACGATATTCCATACTATATGACTGCCCCTTCATTTATTTAATGTGCAAAGATATTTTTTGCTGTTTGATATTTTATGGTTTGCCTATTGGTGAACAAAAGTGATCCTGCAACTTATTCTACCATTTGGCCAATGTGGGCATGCCTGCTGTACAAAGAGAAAGGAATACACCATACTTTAGCATATCGTCATTGTCCAAAAAAATTAAGTATCTCCATATTTTTTCAATTTACACTTTTTGACAAAATTTGATCCTGCCACCTGGCCTTTACATTGTAAAAATGTCCTGATGAATTTCAAAATTGATCAAAACCCTAATGGCTTGGAATAAAATTTTGTCACATTAACTTAAAATTACTGAATGCTTTGCCTTCACCTGCTTTTCTTTTACAGTGATGAAATATATCTTCCTGTTGCTTAAGTAACTGTCAACATGTTATGTGAAAACACATTTCTGGGTTTTATTTCCTTGTTCCTCCTTGCTAAATATAGTCAGTGGGATTAATTAATTGGTCCACTCTTTCAGTAGACTGAAAGTTTCCTCCCTAAACCACAGCCTTTTACTGAGTTGCTTATTCGGAGATCCTGAGTCTCTTCTTCTGTTCCCTTGCAATCAAGACCAACCAAATCTCTTTATACCTCTGCTCTCATTTTCTCATACCACTCTTCAGCTATTACTTAACAGGTTATCCCACAATCTCCTTAAAGAGTGATCAATTCTCATGAAATGAAGTTACACTTTATTTCAGTTATAGTTGGGCACCCAAGCATACATAAACACAGATCACATTACTTGCTTCAACTGCCTGCCTGCTCCTCTTTAACTGACTGACACACACTTTTCTTGCAGGTGTTTATCAGCACAATCGTTATGCTTGTTGACTGTCCAAAGCTTATCTATTGCTTAGATATGCAGATAAAAAAAAAAATGAAATGAAAGAAAAAATTAGTCTTTCATACATAAAGTGTGCTTAATTCCTGTAGTGTTAAAATGTCAGTCACATTGTATTTGATTCTTAATCATTCTGTAGCACTTGTTTTCAACTTTCTGCATTATTTATTATAAAAAACTGGGGAATAAGTATTTATTTGCTGTAATATTACAATAAATTTGAACAATATTGTGGTTATTTATATGACTATGATTATGGTATGGTTGTCTATATTGTTACAGTCCAAAAAAAATCAAGTACAATCTCTAAAATGGTAACTTTACAGGAAAACACAAAATCCTTGTTAACTTTTAATGGAATTTAATATAAAGATGTTTAATTTCAAGCTATTTTGGAGTATTTCTATTGGTCCATTCATAACGACATTTTCACATAATGTGAAGGATGCCTGCCATGTTGAAATGAGGTAGAAAAATAAGAATCGACAAAACTGGAGATATATGTTTTTTTTGTTTTTTTTTGGACAGCAATCATATCTTTCCAAATCAGTCCTCACAGAAGACCATCGTTAATTGTAATTATCATCAAATACTTGGTTTGGCTAGTCAATACTTCATTATGTTAAATCGGGTGTGCTGGTGTGTAATGGCTGGGGGCATCAGGGACACATCTGGAAATAAACTTTGTTCTTCAAATTATCTCACAGAGTAGCAAAATATATATATATATATATATATATATATATATATATATATATGTTTATTTGCATCTATTGTAATATAGTGATTTTAGTATTGCCAAGATAAAAAGTTCCAAAATACACAATCATATGCTTCCAACTTTGTAGGAACACTTTGGAGAAGGCCCTTTTCCATTCCAGCATGACTGAGCCCCAGTGCACAAAGCAAGGTCCATAAAGGCATGGCTGGGTGAGTTTGGTGTTGACTTGACTGGCCTGCACAGAGCCCTGACCTCAACCCCATCAAACACCTTTGGTATAAACTAGAAGATTGCGAGCCAGACCTTCTCATCCAACATTAGTGTCTGACCTCACAAATGCTCTTCTAGATGATTGGGCAAAATTCCGACAGACACACTTCAAAATCTTGCAGAAATCTTCC
Source organism: Colossoma macropomum (assembly GCF_904425465.1). Lineage (NCBI taxonomy): Eukaryota > Metazoa > Chordata > Actinopteri > Characiformes > Serrasalmidae > Colossoma > Colossoma macropomum. The sequence goes on from NW_023494785.1 coordinate 22,492,452, forward strand.
AAGAAGAGTGAAAGCTGTTATGGCTGCAAAGGGGACACCAACTCCATATTAATGCCTCTGGATTTAGAATAGGATATGATAAAAGCTCCTAGGTGTAATTTCTAGGTGTCTCAATACTTTTATCCATATAGTGTATTATACCCAGATAGTGGCTGTAACTGCTGTTTTTAACTATACAACATACTTTGTTACATTTTAACAGCTAACCATGTCATACCGTGTCAGAAACCACATGAGCAAGTCTGTACTGGAAATGCTATTTACAGATGCAAACACTAAATAAATATCTGCAAGATGTATTCAAAACATGTCAAACATATGAAGAATATTTCCTTGTTTATGAATACTTTAAGAGAATGTGTGTGTTCCTTTCTGGAGGCCGCTGCCCAGCCACTTCCTTCAAAGGCACTTCTCTTGTTGGACAGCATTTTAACCAAAAAAGAACCTTAACAGGCATCACATTCTGGACACTGCTTCAGAACCTTCATATGTCCTAGGTTTCAATGTGCTGAACATGTTTCATCTGTTAACTCACAGTTGCTGGTTATCTCATGTCCAACTGTAAAGGTGGATCAGCTCAGTGTATAATGACGGCTCCTGAATCAACAGCCTCTGTTTTCCTTGCATTGACACTGTTGCGGGCATTCATGGTGCACGAAGAACAGGCTGCTTTAAGGAGTCACATCTGTCGTTATATACTCAACTCGGTAGCCCAGATAAATACAGATAATTGTGACTACTAGTTTGTGAATGATTTCAATTCATTCACTGTCCTCATCCACCTTAAAGAACCTGTTTTATTTCTAACACACATAGAATAAAAACTACTCCTACTTTTCATCATTCAGGGACAATGGCAGCCTGTAGCGCTGGCTCCTCCATGTTTTCACCTACATACACTGGAAAAGTGAGCTGTTTTCAGTCATTCAACGCAGTTTTTCTCCCCGTAACTGCTTAACTCACCCAGCACCCAGCACCTCTCTGCTTCTGTAACCTTAGTCCCTGAGGACAGACAAAAAATCTCTGACAATCAGATAGAATCAAACTGATAAGTTATTTACTAATGTTAGGTTGCATCAGACAAGCAAACTGCCGTAATTAAACCACAGAAATTATTTCTATTAATCTACAAACACAAATGTGTTAAACATGTTACATAAATTTGACAATCAATCAAAACAGTGAAGACAGAAGTCAAGAAATAACTTTTGTAAACTTCTCGGTCAGTGGAAATGGCTTCTGTGTCCGCCATGTTTTTCAAACCGAAGCGGTGGAAGTCTCGGCTGGTTATCAGGTGAACAGTATTGTGGAATTTCCTTCTCAGAGAAGGATACATGCAAGGCAGCCTTCAAATTTGGTCAAAATAAGGCACCTTAGAAGACAGCTGACTTATGTTGCCTTCTGATTGGGACAGCCTTTGTGCCAGGAGCACGCAAATGCCGCATTAAAATGCTGCCAACTTAGGAAGATGCCTCCTGATTGGACTGCACCGAATGTTAAATCTGAAAATGAAAATGAACTCTGATGGTGTTAATGTGAAACAAGTGATGTGTCAACATGTAGGCAGAGAATCCTCTGAGAGCATAAAACACTGAATTTCTAAAGATGTATTCTAATCATACTGCTTAAATGGACAAGTGCTGCCAACAGGTCCACGTTTTCAAAGTTTTATTACACACTTCTGTCAACCTATCAACCACTTCTATCAGTCTATCAACACAGACCACTAAATTCATTTCTTTGACTCATAGAATTACTAGAATGAACTACAGCAGCTACTAAGTAGACTAGCATTCATATAAAACATCAAGGATTTTATCTTGGCTAATACAGCACAGTTAAAGATGATGATGATTATTATGGTATTATTATTGTTTGTTTTATTACGATTAGTTATTGTGAGATGGGCATCTGAATAACAAGAATCAATGAAATCTTTAAAGCTTTAATGCTTTCTTCTGTCTGACAAGCAGTGCAGTGGTGTAATTTGACTTTACCTTATATGCATTTGTTTTTTGACAATATAAGTATATATGGACATGGCAACATTACAACTTATCCAAAATGCAATTGCTAGAATTCTTACACAAGCTAGAAAGAACAATTATATTACATCTGTCCATGAATCTCTCCACAAGCTACTTAAACCCTTTGTAACTAACTGATTTTTCTGTTCTTTCTTGTTTGCAGTAGCTAGCTAATATGTGCAGGTATGTCCCTCTGTCTCACACTCTTCCTGTTTTATATCCTGTTTTGTTGCCTGAATTCTGAGATTCTCCTTTTAAAAGAAAAAGAAAATGTAAAAATAAAATGATCTGCATCTGCAGGTTTAGAACTAACCCAGTTTAGTTGGAAAAAAACAATCTGCCAACGCTGCATAGATCTTAAAGTACAGCTAATAGATTGGAGAATAGCCCATTGTGGAAGGAAATGGGGGGGGGCGGGGCAGGAATTATACTTCAATGACAGAATAAAATGTTAATTATAATCAAGGAATATACACAGAACATCTTTTTTTATTACCATTTATCACTCATGTATTTGTAATGTTTATTTTATTTTGAATAAGTGTTTTTAATTCTTCTTGGGGAGGCCCACTCCCTGCAACCTGTGGGTTGTAAAAAAAACTCCAAATTGTCAATTTACCTTCTGCGCATGTGTGATGTTTTTGTATGAGCTGTATGCCCACTACGCCATCTTTTCATCCATCCATCACTCTATCTATCCATCCATTCAACCTGTCAAGTCATTAGTTTGACCCAAAACACAACTCATCTCAACTTATCTTTGTTCTCTCTCCCTCTCTCTCTCTCACACACACACGCACACCCCACACACATACACTCAGAGTTGATATTTATGCAAGGGAAAATAGTGGGCAATGCAAAGACACCCCCTGCTCTTGAAAAAAAAAGCACTAAGCCATTAAATATTGAGGTAGTGATGGGCTGGAAGGTGTGTGTAAATGTTAAATAATGGAAGCTGGATGCGTCTGGGTCAGATCTGGTGAGGCCAGATTCCTCCCTGTCTCTGATGCATTATTAAATGAGGATGCACTTCCCCAGCCCTGCTGGAGAGAGAGAGAGAGAGAGGGGGGGGTGGTAATGGGTAAGCAAGATTGGTGGAAGAGGTTCATTGCCTACACTCCTAAATTCTGCTGTGGGTAAAGCAGTCACCCCAAACAGCCAGACAGTGGCGTAAGCAAAGTGGGGATGGTGGGAGGTGTGGGGGGGGGCCTTAGATGTGAGGTATCCCCCCATCCGTCCTCCTCTCTCTACCATTCTCTTATACTAATGACATGCCTTGCCTAATGCACTTTAGAGGACAGTGCGAGGCGGATATTCATTTGAGGGACGGTAGCTCTTAGGTACGAGCGGTTTTAGCAGGCCGATTTTTCAGCAGCTCCACTAAGGCCACGACGCTGTGATTCATCACGTGAAAGTAGGTAGAGCTGCTCCTGTCTCTCTGCCCCAGACAGTCTCAAACGAGAACACAACAGAGGATGTGCCAGTCCAGCAGAGCCTTTCCTCACTGATAAACTGTTAGGCTCTGACAGTGTAGCTACTTTTTTGGTCTGCATGTTCAGTGTTGCCTTAGGCTTTGTTCACACAGCAGGGCAAATCGGATTTGATTCTTTAATCCGATTTTTAGACTGACTGTCCACATAGCAAGTTATGAGTGACCAAATCCGATTTGTATGGTCAGACTATAGTACATTTGCTCATATATAAACAGTGGTTGTCACTGTAGTCCAGATGCCTTGAGTTCATTAGAGATGTCTGGTATTTCAAATAGACTCTGAATGGGGTTCCCAATGGCTCCCATCAGGGTTCATTCTGAAAATGTCCACCTCTCAGACAAGCTTTATAGTTAGTGGCATTAGCTTTAACTAAAAGGTATACTTTGCTTACTTTAATTGGCTATTAATGAGAATAAATTTGAAGTTGTCCTTTCAGACATATGCTGGATTCATTCAATGAAAGAGGTTTACTTTCCATTACAGATTTCCAAATGGTCTAAACAGTCTAAAAATCATAAACAGCAAATAAAATTCCATAGAATTCAACACTGATTTCCAAACAGGTTAAGCTTGCATGTTTATGTTTGAATTCTTGCTTCATTTTTGAACATGCCCTTTGCAGGGGCAGTCTTTGCATTAGGCCCCATGACAATACAAATGAGATGCATGGTACCTGTTGATTTTAAACATCTTGTCACAAAATATATCTACACATTTTGAAAAGAGCTGTCATTTGAACTTGTGGAGATTATGGAGGTCATTTTAATGCAGCCCCACCCCCCCAGTCACAGTTATAATGGACTCTTTTATGTTGTTATGTGATGATGCAACTATGTGAAGACAGACTGGCATGAACACCATCTCATTTTGTATTATTTTACTTTGGGATTACTCCAAACAATCTCACTACACTGGCAGATAATGTTGCAAGCATTATTTCTTAATGTAAGCAAAATTATCTGACTATGTACACAAAATTACTTAAGTTAAATAATCTTGCAATACTAACTGAGAACTTAAGAAGACTTCATAGACAAAAATGCAAATACATATGTACATGTATTTATTTATTTATAAAGTGTAAGATATGAAGTGCCAATGTCTTTCTTGGAGTCACTTTGTCACTTTTGAACTCTGAGTCAACTATTGTATGCTCTGTTACATGATCATGCATGTTAGGACATAATACTTCACAGCTGAATATCAAAGTTTTTCAGCTTCAGCCTCTTCTGAACCCTCTGCTGCTCTGCAAGGTGAGCACTGAGAATGAAGGAGGCTGTGACTTGCTTTGATTCCTGCAGCAGAGTTGAGGAAACCCCTAGAGTTGTGAGACACCATTCTGGGGATCCAACCGTGAGGGAATGTTCTGGAAGAGGCAGTGGCAGAGGACACACAAAAGCACGGGGAGTGACAGCGCGTGTAAATAAATAAAGAAATGATAAAAAACTGGAGCATTTGATGTTACCTTGCACTGCCTTGGGCTTACAAGACACAGGGGAGTATAGGGGGGTCTACTTCAGGTGTGGGTCCTAGGATGAAGGAAGGGGGAGGCGGAGCCTGTGTGGGTATGTGAGTGTGTGTGTGTGTGTGTGTGTGTGTGTGTGAGTGGGAGGATGCTGGTGAGAGAGGTGTAAAGTGAAGGAGAGGGAGGAGCACAAGAGACTCAGTGGCTCCTTCACAGCAGGGATACTAGCAGTGGTTCCATGTGGTGACATAAAAAGAGCACACACACACACACACACACACACACACACACACACACACATATATATATATATCTATCTATATATATATATTATATATATATAAATGAAGAATGCAAAATTCTGTATTTATGTACATGCCTAACAAAGAGCTACATATTTATACTAACAATAAACTAAAAATGACTTGATGGAACAGGTCAATCAACATGGCAAAATGAACAGGACAGTGAAGCCATGTAGATCACCAATAATCAAATTTGAATCTTTTTAATATACAATACTTTTCTCTAGAATATATTTCTTACATCTAGGCTTTTGCCACTTCAACAAAAAATATAATAGTCATACCACAATGGAGATTCAATAACACTCAGTGTTACAGTCGTCATCGATGCTCAGGGATGGAGCAGTCAGAATGAAGCAGTAACTTGCACTTACAAAGAATAGGGAATGTAGCACATGCTGTTATTCTGGGGTAGTACTGGAGTTAAACTAGTTCATTCTGTAGTTCCTAGCTGAGTGGGAGTTCATTTATTCACAAGCTAAAGCTGCAGGTCCAGGCATGTACAAAGGGGCTACTATCATCTTGGCCATAAGCCTCTGTCTCTAGCTGCTATTGCTGCTGCCTGCTTTACCTCTGAGCTGCGAACAGGATGGCGGTGGAAGGCAGGTCCGGCGGCAGGTCTGCTGCGTGAGGGGGATTTAATCTGTTCCTGCCTACAGCGTGAGCCCTTCTGAATAATGGAAGACATATTGGGCCAGTGGAGAGAAAGCTCAATGAAGAGAGTGGGTCTATGCACATAGATATTAGCCTATACTGCACACACTGGCTAGCTGTGAGGAAGCCTCTAGGGGAGTAATTGATACATGAAGTATACACAGCATGGGGAGAGGGCACAGAACTCTTCAAGAACACTAAAATCCTATCTGGAAAAAAAACAACAAAAAAGCAAGTTTCATGGTCTAAAGCCATCATTATTCTTTACTTGCACAGTCTTGGAATAATAAAGGTACTTGGTTTGAAAACATATAGATCAAGTAAAAACTTTTAATTGGTATAGAACCTTTACATGTGGAGTTTCTTTGAATTCTACTCTACAAAGGTTCTTCACACTTGCACATCTCATTTACCATTTATCATCTACTGAAAGTTTCTTTAGGGGTCCAAAAGTGGTTCTCCTTTGGCTTCACTCCAAAAAAACTTTCTTTGGCACCTTTATTTTTTAGAGTGTGTTCATGTATGCATAGAATTAAAGGCAACTTATTGCAGGTCACTATGTTGCACTCATTTCACTATGATCCAAATAGGCCATTCTACACTTCACTAGTCATAAACAAACCTGCTACTTTACATATGCTGAATAGCTGGATATCTGGATCCCTAAACTTTAAGCTTACGTTATTCCTCAGTATGCTCACTGTGGTGCTCTTAATTAACCACTGGGCTGGGTAGTTACACTCAAGTGCTGTTTTAACAGCCACCTGACGCTGTGATGCTAGCACACGTGGAATAGCCAATGAGCGGTGCACACAGGCTAACAAGTGCACGCATGGGTCAGAGAAAGGGGGAATATTTATTGGGTTATTACCCACTCTCTCTCGCTCCTCGCAGAAGGTGAAATCAAACTTTGCATACAACCTTGTGAAACCTGGCTCTCCCTCGCTCCGACCACATCCCGGACCTTTTCCTGCATGTCATAAACAAGAGCTGCTTTGAATAATCCTCTCCTTCGTTGGTGTGTGTGAGTGCAAGCGTGTGAGGTGGGGTGAAAGTGTGGATGAGTAGACCGCGGCGAAGGTGTGCTCGCTGACGCAAATGGAGGGGCGAGAGGAACACATGGTTAAGCAAGAACACGACGCCCTGAAGAAGGAACAAATCTCCATTGCGTGAGCCTCTGAGCCGGTCAGCGTAAATGATGACCATGACGATAGATATAGGTGAGGCAACACGACTAACAGGATCACCAGACTAAAATGGATGGTATGTGGTCAGGGGGTGGGAGTCAGTGCGATGTCTCAGGTTTGGGTGGTGGGCATTAAAAGTGTGTGTGTGTGTGTGTGTGTTTGTTAGACAGCACCACCATAGCCCATATCTGCAAAGCTGCCCCAGGGGTGATTGAAGTTGCTGACATTTTAAGGCTATTGAAAACAAAAGCTAATAGGCAGTGCAGTGTGCTGAAATCGTGTCTGCTTCATGTTTAACAAAACAAGGTCAGCAGGGTTGTCAGGCCGTGAATTCCATAAATAACTTGATAATGGGATTTTAAAACAAGTCGTCCGCCAAACCTTCCCCATCTCCGCTGCCCTCCCCCTTAGCAGGGGCTGGGAGAGTGTGTGTGTGTTGGGGGGAGTGAGGAAAAGGGGAATATTAGAATGCAAATGGATTCACACCGCATCCTCATAAACAACAGTGTTCATTTAACCCCCGACCTCTGCATTTAACTGCCCATCAAGTCATTTGTGCATTGCCAGGCACGTGCAAGTGGACCAAGCATCGGCAAAAGGAATGTGCATGTGTGAGATAGAGGGGTCCAGAGTTTACCATTTGCAATGCTCGATTAATCTTGTCAGCGTGCATTTACAGGGGGATTGAACACCTTTTAAAGTCACACTGGCTTTGTCACTCTCCTTTCTTCCATCCATCATGAGATCTGCAGCCTGAAAAAGCAGAACACTCACAGCACCTCACTCACGCACACAGAATTAGAATCAGAATCAGGTTTTATTCGGCAATTATTATTGCACAAATAAAGAAATTTCTCATCAGACACTTAGGCCCAATACCATTTCTTATTTTTATTCCTACCCCTTGTTTTTGAGTGTTACTCTGCCCCTTGAAACTGAGAAACAAGGGGCAGTGGCTGAAATCTTCCCCTACGAAATGGACAACCCTCAAATAAAAAAGAACATGACTTCATTAACAGGCTACTAGCAGCACTCTGCAGGCGACCCTGCCAGTTTGCAGTGATAGCAGAGGAACGGTAAAGTTTAGCAACCTTGCTGCTAACAGTTACATTTAGGGCATTATCTGCCTTCAAAGAGGGGTGATACAACAATTATTTGTTCCAAACTCATCAGCAGACTACTACTAGCTACTATTTTCTCTGCTTATTATGAAGAAAAGCACAATAATACATTGAAACAACATTAAACTAAGATAATACAATGGTTATCATAATTTTTAATGAAGAAAATACATTTGTGGGTTTCTTTGGTCGCTCACGCAGCCATCTTGTTGGTTTTTCTTTTTTTCTCATAACACTCCTTTTGGAGTGTGTCTCTGAAAAATCTCTGTTTAGAGAGCCATGTAGCCCTAACACTTCGCCCTACCCCTCTGTCTCAACAAAAATTGGGACACCCTACCCCAGGCATGAACATGTAAAATGGAGAGTCAAGAGCTCGGTGGTGGGACAAGGGGTGAAATGGGATTGGAACTTATATTCTGATTTCAAGTTACCTCACTCTCCTCCTCACCTTGTGAATGTTTCAAACCACCACACAATAATTCGACCACTGGGTTTAGTTATTTTGTTATGTAATATCAGTATTATTTGAAAATCAATTATTGTCATGTCAATCCTGCCTAATTTAGCTACAGCAACAGTGCAGCTTGGTAGCATTGTGTTTTAAACCTTAAGCAAACAAAAGTGAAGTTGTACACTACAGTTTCTGATTAGGTTGAATTGAATTTCTATAAAGATTCTGTAAAGCTTGTCCAACCTCACCAAAGCTGCTAAGAACAAAAGCTTTAGTGGGTGGAGCATAGATAGGTTAGTTCAGTTCAGACAATCACACAGACATTCATGCTGGGTTTTTTCATGCATACATGCAGACGTCCATTCCTGTATTCACAGTAACCATTAGAAAACACCTTATTTAGTGTGTGTATTCAGTCAACAGCAATTAGTCAAGCCTTATATGTGAAATTTACATTGTGGTATGTAGCAATGTAATGACCCCACTGTAAAAGCAGAAGAAGCACAAGAGGGAGAGCAGTGGAGGCGTGTGAAAGAAAGGAGGCCGAAGGCTTGGCGGGTACGGCGTGAGAGCAGCAGCCTAACAGGGGTTCATTTAAAAGTGGTGGGCCCCCGTCTCTTAATCCTGCTCCGTTTGTCGCGGCTAATTACGGCGGACAAGCCTCTTTATCGAACCCGCTCCTGCCAGTGGCATTAGGATGCATGAGCCGCGCTTGTTGTTTTAAACGCTCTCATTAAGCACACAAATCAGCACTGTTGACAGAGTGCTTTTGAATTAAGCGCAGAGCGCCCTCCTCATCGTGCGGCATGCTACGCCACGCTAGCAGGGCCCAGGACAAGGAGCAATTTATAACGCCATTAGCCACACTCGCCGAGGTTACAGGCATCAAAATTGTTCCCGTCTAATTATTCTTAATGGATACAGGGAGGCAGCGGAGCTGGGGACAGCTTTTTCATTAGCCCTCAATCAAGGAGGCATGGGTAGAGGGGGGGAGAGAGAGCGCGGGAAGAGAGAGAGGGGCCAAATGCACCAGCACAGGCGAGAAGGAAATCAAAAGTCTTCCTGTTTGTGAGTGTGTGTGTGTATGTGTGTGTCTGCTTTTTTATTGTCACAATAAGGATGAAGGTAGAGATTCTGAAGGGGAGACGAGAATAACACTGACATGTCTTTCAGCCTGAGCTACACCAGGAACATTTGTTCTCTCCCTCTCTCTCCTGCCACATTGTGTTCAATCGCAGCTGATTAAAAGAGGGAGATTTTTCCGAGCTTTTAGCGATGAGGATTAATGCAAGAATGAACTTAAGGAGCCACATTTAAAATTCTCACCACTCAACCACTTGTTCATCAAACAGAAATGACGTTTGGGTACAGTCATTGTACTTTGAGTGTGCGTGTTATTGACTGTTAGAGCAGACTGTTTTTAAGAGGCACTAATGTGCTCTATCAATGTCCCCTTTTAATGAAAGATCAAGGAAATAGACAAATCAGTGTGAAAGAATGAAAACCTACTTAAAGCTAATGCATACTAATTCACAGAATAATCTTCAAATGTCGTGCCATTATAAATCATTCAATATGAAAAAAGTTGCTTAAAACACAAATGGTTCTAAATGCAGGTGAAGCAGATGTAGAAGGTACTGATATAGGTGGCATCTGCGGTGCTGATGGCTGACCCTTCCTACAGTGAAAGGCCCTGTGATTGCTCATGGTGAAATCTTCTGCAGTATCCACATGTATTCATGTAATCATGTTCCCCTGCGGCGTCCTCCATCATCCCCTCTCCGCTCCTGTACAAAAGGAGGAATGCAGAGAAGCCAAATTGTGAGTGTTAACCATCTTTTACAAGCCATTAAGCGGGAGGGCATTATCACATAGTGGAGTCCCTTAACGAGGACTGACATATGTGAAGGAGGCAGTTAGCGCCTAACATTAAGACGTGCCAGCCCACTGATGAGATGGGACATTGTCCATGGGGGAGATATCAGTGTTAATTAGGGGATAATCGCTGGCTGGTGAGCTGTTCGCTATCTCTCTGTATCCCTCTCTCTCTCTCTCCCTGTCTCTCTGTCTGTCTCTTTCTCCTCTCTCACTCTCTCTCTCTCTCTCTTTTTACCACCCACAATAACCCCAAAGGACAGATGTGTAGATTATCGCTCATTTGAGCACTGTGTAATTTACCCTGATTTAGTTGGAAACTACACACACACACATACACACACACAGTCTTACTGTTCCAATACAGATGAGGACAGTGGTCTGAGGCTCTGAAGAAAAGTTGATTTATTGACTTCTTGCATGATTATTCAGGTTCTTTCTCTTTCCCAAGGTTTATGTCATGTTTTCATAGCATCAAAGATGCTTTATTTTACAGTTTAATTTTTCATCTATGTATCTATCTATGTATCTATCTATTATCTATCTATCTATCTATCTATCTATACATACATACAGACATACAGACATACATACATACAGAGGGACATACATACATACATTCGCAGGCATAGGAACCATTGTATATGGTAAGGACCTGCTCCCCCACCTTTCAAAATTATATTTTTGAACTTTTATTGGCTCTATTTGTTGCTTCTTTACACAAATGAAGAGTTTTGTTGCAAAACACATTATAGACCTTTTTTCATGATCTATGTTTGTTTAAAGTGGACATATAAGAAATATCAATGTATGATCGATATCACCTTTATTAGAGAAATAAAAATATGCTTTCCACTACACGCCAGCTGTTATTCTTTTGTAAAAGAAATTCTTTACTAAAATTGATACAAATGGATATACAGCATTTTAATGAAACACTTTAAATAATGTTTGAACATAGTGTCTGTTTTAATGTGTCAAAATTAGATCTGCTAGAATGAAAATGGTTTACCACTCCATTAGCCATGTTTCTTGCTGTCACCAGAGAATCTGTTTTTTGTCACTTAGCATGGCCAAGAACTGTGTGATTTGACAAGAAGTGACCATTTGACTGACATGCAGACTGACCAACCCCAGTGATTTTTTTTTCATGTAGTAGTCTTTTTAGTACCACAACAAAAATGCATGTGGAAACAAAGTCTTAGCTCAGCAGCTATACCAGAAATGCTTTCTTGGCTTCAAATAAAACTCTTCACAGTCATGATTTTAGTGAATTCCATTTTTTCACTCTATGGCAACTATTGCTCCAAAAGGCTTAAGACCATATACTAGATGAGGTAACTGCACCTCACTTTGTCTGTAGTACACTCCTGTATTACCAGTATAGCCATAGTTTGGCTGACTGGAGATTCTAGCAGTGCTACAAAACAGCTGACAAACCCTGAAAGTGCTGGGTCACTTCTCTGGGTCAGCTGTCATGACCCTCTACCCCAGTGGTCACCAACACTGCTCCTGGAGATCTGCCTTCCTTCAGACTTTAGCTCCAACCCTAATCCACCCACCTGATCCATCTAAATATTTCTTGAGAAGTCCTTGATTAGCTGTAGATATTTCAGATTTGGGTTGGAGGTGAAACCTGCAGGAAGGTAGCTCTCAACTCTCTATACTGTAAATCTTAACTACCTTATGAAAAATGATACTCCTTTTTACCACAATTAATGATCACACCTGAGTGGATGAGGTTAGTGTGAAGCGGACGGTACAGCAGGGTCTGTGTAGACTGAACATGTCGACAGATTGCGGCTATACTCTCCTCTGCCTGCAGGGCACACGGGTCAGTGAGAAAGACAGAATCGGACAAAGCAAGCCCTCGCCCGCCCCTCTTTAGCCCATAGCACTTTGTGTCACAACTCCAAAACATTAGCGGCATGCATGGATGAATGACCACTGCAGGCCCATCTGTACATGTGACTGCGTGTGCGTGTGAAAGAGGGCGTTAGTGAGGGAACAAGAGAGCAAGAGAGAGAGGTAGGGTGAGAGAGATAGAGATGTGTGTTCAAAAATGCTTCTAAACAGGCTTGGCTGTGTTAAGCGTGAATACCTCCATTCAACAGACTTTGTCTGCTTCCCTTGTCTGCCTTTCTAAATGAACCAGAAACTCTTACTTCATTTCACTGTTCTTTCCTCCCCAGTCATAGTGATTTACAGCAGTGGACAGGGCAGAATAATGCCCTCTAGCAAGCACAACCAATCAGCTTAAATTATGGCCCATGCATGTGGAGCAGAGAGTTGAGTTGAGCTTTGAGCGGACACTGGCCATTATTGCTACAGGGCTGAATGCCATAGTGCACACCTCTAACAGTCACCCTGGAGACAGTTGCCACTAGAGACCAGCGAGTCACGCTCTCCCCTTGGCCACAGATTGAGTAAGAGCTCCAAGTTCGCATTGCCACCATGTAGTAGCGAGTACAAACTTTAAACTTCTGAAATGTTTCTCCCATTGTGTAATCTTCTTACCACCCACTCCCTCATTCAGAGAATTCATGTTTCAGACTCTGATTCATTGTCTTATGGAAATTGTGCTTTGTTTAGGGCAAACATGATAAATACAGTTGGCTAAAATTAAAATGATGAAAAACCGACCCACAATGTAAGCTAGCTTTATTGTCTGCTACCGCAGCCTTAGCCCCAAGATGAGAAAAAAAGAGAAAAGTTTAAATGAGGGGGAAAAACATGCAATTAAGCATGACTAAAAGACAACGATAAGCAGTAATTAATATTCGATTAATGCCCGAGGAATTTCTTTTAAAGTAATTAAGCGTTTATTAATGCGATTTGTAACCCCTGAAGTGTCACAGAATATGCTAAATGGAATGCTAATGTTAAATTGCTCAGGCCCCCCCACTGCTGAAATGTTCCTCTGCTGCACCTCTTACTGACGGTCAATTAAACATTGCCTCAGTCTGAACTTTGATAGAGTCTAATCACAACTTTTATTGGTCCCAGACCGTACCTGAACTCAGGTCTACCTAAACTCAGAAACCCCCACACTCAATACACTGAGATTCCTGCAATCATCTAAAATTGTGATGATCTATGATGTACTTTTGCCTCACATTCACATTAAAATGAATATCTTGACAGTAAGCACATATCGCTGCTTTTGGAACAAAACCTTTAGTCTTCAAAATGGTAACTTTACAGGAGAAGGAAAATAACTACTTTACTTTTAATGTAAGTCTATTAAACCAGACTTTTTTCCCAAGTAATTTTGGGCTGTTTCTTTTGGTCCATTCATCATAAAGTTTACACACAGTGTAAAGGGAAAAGGGTACTTTCAAACTATGTCAAAAACTGAAAAACTACAAAAATGGAGATACAAGGTTTTATTCTGATAGCAGTGATATGTACATGCTGTTGAGATACTCATTTTGATATACTTTTTGGTGCTTGATAGATATAGTCTCAATTGTCCACCTTTTTATCAGTAAGATCTGTCACTTTTTGTTGTCTTGTCTTTGTGTCGTAAGACACATCTCCAAATCAGTTCTGTAAAAAAATGTATTAACCTGCTGTATTACTGAACAGGAGGAAGAGAGTGAGGAATGGAAAGACTGCGGATCAGAAAAATGGGAGACCGCATTATGGGTAAAAACAGCATTCCCTATGATTCCTTACTGCGTGTGGCTGAGTGTGTGTGTGTGTGTGTGTGGTCATGAGGGCTGACAGTAGGCTCCGGGGGCAGTGAGTTGTGCCATGTCCAGTCTCGGCGTGGACTAAAACAGTGGGCAGCATGCTGACAGGGTCTGGCTACCCTTCTTTCTGCCTAATTTAACCCTGTTCCTCCAGCTTCTACTGCCTGGACCCCAACAAACACAGACACCTCCGACCCCCTCAGCCAAAGAGCTCAACTCGCTATCACTCTCAGCTCCACACCTTACCTTTCTGAACAGCTCTTGCTCAGAGGTGAAAAGTAATGAACTACATGTACTCCTAACACAATACTTAAATACAGAGTTTACTGTAATTGTCCTTTTTGAGAATATTAGTATCATGGTAATTTACTTTTATTTGAGTTTATTTCTAATAAAGAATTCACTTGTTTTCATTTTCAGTAATCATTCCAGAGTATTAAAAAAAGAAAGAAAAAAGATAATTTAAACCACTCAGTTTCCAACCTAGACTATCGTGGCACGGCAAGATAACTAATCTATTTATTGTGTTCTTTTACTGTTTTATTTTGTTAATGTTGCTGTTTTAGAATAATAAGCACAACTCTTGTATGACACTCTGTATTCTGTATTTTTTATTGGGGAAATTATCAACATTTTTTTGATATCAAGAAAGCTTCATTTATGCTGTCTGTTTTATTTCAGCACAGCCATTTTTGTTGAGAGGTGTGACTGCAGGGGGTTCTCAGCCTTGCCTTGTAACCTCTCATTGCTAACTATCAGCTCAACACAGTGACAACATTTAACACACACACACACACACACACACACACACACATGCACGCACACACACACATAACCAACAGTGAGTAATTGCAAGGAAAAATACTTTACAACCCCATTTCCAAAAAAGTTGGGACGCTGTGCAAAATATAAATACAACCAAATTAAATGATGTGCAAATCATTTAAACCCCACATTACATTGAAAATAGTACAAAGACAATAAATCAAATGTTGAAACTGAGAAATTGGGTTGTTTTTGAAAAATATATGCCCATTTTGAATTTGGTGCCAACAGCACATTCCAAAAAAATTGGAACTTTTTTGATGGGGGCATGTTTACCACTGTGTTCATCACCTCTTCTTTTAAGGACACTCTGTAAGCTTAACATAGGATTTCAGCTGCTCAACAGTTTGTGGTCTCCTTTGTCACATTTTTCATTTCATAATGAGCCAAATGTTTTCAGTGGTGACAGGTCTGGACTGCAGGCAGAGCAGTTTAGTGCCCGGACACTTTTAATACAGAGCCTTGCTGTTGTAATGCATGCAGAATGTGGTTTGACATTGTCTTGCTGAAATAAGCATGGTCTTCTCTGAAAAAGACATTGTCTGGATGGCAGCATATGTTGCCAAAACATGAATATATTATTCAGCACTAATGGTGCCTTTACAGATGTGCCAGTCACCCATGCCATGTGCACTAATGCACCCCTATACCATCATGAATACTGGCTTTTGAACTGTGCACTGATAACAAGCTGAGTGGTCTTTAGCCCAGAGTACACAGTGTCCATAATTTCCAAAAAGAAATTCAAATGTTGATTTGTCAGACCACAGAACACTTTTTGACTTCCCCTCAAGCCATTTTAAATGAACTTGGGCCCAGAGAAGGTGGCAGCATTTCTGGATCCTGTTTATATATGCTTTCTTCTTTGAATTTAAGAGTTTTGATTAACATTTGTGGATGCAGCAACAAACTGTTTTCATAGACAATGTTTTTCAGAACTTTTTCTGAGCCCATGCAGTGATTTCCTCTACAGAATCATGTCTGTTTTTAATGCAGTGCCGCCTGAGGGCCCAAAGATCATACTGGTTTTTGGCCTTTTCCCCTGCATACAGAGATTTCTCCAGATTCTCTGAATCTTTTATTGATATTATGCACTGTAGATGATGAAAAGCAAATGTTATTTGCTATTTTATGTTGAGAAATGTTATTCTTGAATTGTTGCACTATTTGATCGTGCAGTCTTTGAACCCCTTCTCATCTTTACTTCTGAAAGACTCAGCCTCTCTGAGATGCTCTTTTTATACCCAATCATGTTACTGACCTGTTGTCAATTAACCACCAGGTGTAATTACACAACTTTACCTGCCTTTTGTTGCCCCTGTCCCAACTTTTTTTGGAATGTGTTGCTGGCATCAAATTCAAAATGGGCATATATTTTTCAAAAAACAATAAAATGTCTCATTTTCAACATTTGATATGTTTTGAAGCATTTTCGGTTAAATATAGGGTTTAAATGATTTGTACATCATTGCATTTTGTTTTTATTTACATTTTTCACAGCGTTCCAACTTTTTTGTAAATGGGGTTGTATATTAATTCAAAATATCCACTAGCAGATGGGGGGCTTTCAAGAAGAAGCAACAATCTAAAGCTGTTGCTTATAATGTAACAGTCTGTTAGCTAGTGTAAGTAACATTGCAGGTAAGCTGATCAATTAGCTTAGGTAACCAATGGTGAAAAGCTGTGTATTAGACCTTTTTTCTGTGAGGTAAAATAATTACTTGCTTAGTTAATGAGCAATTTTACTCTGATTACTTGTGATTAATTTTCTTTAGTAATACATTCACATGTAATAAATTGTCACTGTGAACACTACTTACTCAAGTAGGAATTTTTAGAACTTCTTCTAGTCCTGCTCTTGCTCCATCTCTTCTTCCCTCTCCTCCCCTTAACTACTCAATCCATATCCTATCTCTTATTTTACTTCCCCTCACTTTACTCCTTTTGTCTCCTCTTCTTTCTGCTGCCCTTCTTACTAATGCTACTCTCTTCCTCTCTCCTTCCCTCTTAACTCTTTCCCTCTATCCTGTGCATCTTAACCGCTTTCGCCTGTATCCTTTCATCCTTAAAGAAGCTCTCCTGCTATCAATCTCTGACTAGGCACATCCATATGCGTTTTCTCTACCTAGCTCCCTCCTCTCTACTATAAGCTCTCTCTCCTGCTCTTTCTCTTTCACTTCTTATAGAAGGATCTCCAAGCTCACTTGCTTTCTGCTGCTTTGACATCTGCACATCACTGCTTGTCTTCTCTCTATCGCTACTTTCCGATACCTCTGAGTCTTCCCTCCCACATGCCAGCTCGACAGCTACTTCTGATCCACGCTCTAAGTGCTCTCACTCTCTCTCTCTCTCTCTCTCTCTCTCTCTCTCTCTCGCTCTCTCTCTCTCTCTCTCTCTCTCTCTCTCTCTCTCTCTCTCTGTCTCTGTCTGCATGTCTTCCTGTCTGTCAGTCTGAGGTCTGATATACAGCAACATTGGGATTTTCTCTTTGTCTCTCTTTGGTGGCTGACAGCTGTATCTGATCCTCCGGCCTGCAGGTATCCACCTTCCCCAGCCAAAACAGCAGCAGCGGTGACTATCTAAATCCTGCCTTCATCCTCTTCTTCAGCGATGGGCCACACTCCTCACTAAAGCCAGGCTCACTCTGACAAAACAGATGGATCTCTATCTGCCCATCTCATAGCTTTGAGAGGTTCTCACTACCAGCATCATTTGATTTTTGAATGTCAAGCTGCTGATCTCTGGACATATCTCATGTCATCCGTTACCATCCCAGTACCAGTCAGCAATACAGTCAGGCAGCCTAGCACTGCACAGAAAAAGATGAGCCTGAATGCAGGGGCAAGTGGTGTTGCTTCTGGATGACATTTCAGAAAATTAAATACACATAGACATACAAACAGCTCGAATGTCGAATATTCAGTTGAAACAGTTGAAATAGGTATTCAAATGGTATGGATATCAGCTCTTATTCAAACAGTTAATCACATATTTTGGTGTAATCCTATTGAATAAATTGCTTTGCACTGACTTTTGGTTATTAATTAAAAAATAATTTTTCACAAATTAGTTGGCAATAACCTTATTTTTTAAAACTCTTGAACTGCAAGGGTCTATATGTGTGTCCTTTACATATAAGTTAATATTAATATTATCAGTGACTGAATAATATTGTCTTAAGACATGAATAATTAAAATTAGACAGTTATTACTTCTAGTTTGCTTTGCTATTCAAAATTAATTATGTAATTCCATATTTAATTACATGGTGAGTTATGCAATGAATTGCCTTGATTGAATTTGATTTACATTATGTGTCCACAGCAGGGAGACTCTTTCAGTGTGATGCAATGACAACATGACATAAATGTACAAAAAAAAAAAACTGTACACACAATAATAATTTTGCTTCAAATTCAAATCATAACAAACAAGGGCTGCACAACTGTTTACTTTTACTAGTCAACTCGTGATTAAAAAAAAGTAGGAATTCATTGCTATATTAAAACAAACAAACAAACAGACAAACAGTGTTTCAGATGTCTATGAAAAGCCTTTTGTTAGAAGCTAATAGGGGCAGGTTTTAGTGGTAGATGCTGCTCTTTGAGGTGTGGGATGTGCATTGCAGAAGAGTTTTTTGTTGTATTTCAGTATGTTTCAGTCTCAGACTCTCTGCCCACAGAAGTACACAGGCTGTCTGATATAAACTGCTTTTATTAATCTGACAGGAAACCAACAATTGCGAAACGCTAGTAGCAAGTAGTTGCATTTCTACAAATCAGTATTCTTTTCAGAGGGAGATACAGGCCTAGTTGCTAAACTGGAAAACATTCATGCAAACATTTTGTTTTGTTTGAAGCCTAACGTAGCAAGTAACATATACTTGTGCATTTACTGACCAGTAATCCACTTTATTTAACATGAGTTTGTTTTTTTGTTGCACACATTCATTTTTCCATTGTTTCAATGAGCTGGAAATGTTTAACATTGAATTACATAAAGATCTTGTTATCACAGATAATAACTGCAACTTCAGTGACTTTATCTTCTGTGAAGTTCTTTGTGATGACACTGTCATGTAAGTGTGCTGTATAAATAATTTACATTTATTATTATTATTATTGCCCTGCAATGGACTGGCGACCTGTCCAGGGTGTATCCTGCCTTCCGCCCAATGACAGCTGGGATAGGCTCCAGCACTCCACCGCGACCCAGAAGGATAAGCGGTTTAGATGATGTATGTATGTATGTATGTATGTATGTATGTATGTATTATTATTATTATTATTACTAGGGTTATTTGTGTGTGTATTTATAAGTGTGTGTGTGTGTGTGAGAGAGAGAGCAGAAAGACAACTTGGACGAATGCATGATCCTTCTAGAAGCGTTGATACACTCCTCTCCTATCTCTGTTTTGGTTAATCCCTCTCTATCTCAATCCTCTGCCAGCCGCAGTCCCAGACCTGCATCTCCGTCTGAATCTCTTTTTCCCACTCTCGTGCCTAAAGGTCAAAGTTTAATAGGCAGCAAAACAATAGGTCTGCAATAGACACAACAAGCACAGTCCTGTGGGATTTGTTTGCTTACTCCTTTTCCCCCTTCCTCCATTTTCCCCCTCCTCCTCCTCTGCGCCTCTGTTCCCCCCATGCTAACCATGCTGAGCGAGGCCTTGTCAGTATCCTGTTGGCTGGTCAATGCCTTACACCTATTTGCAAGGTTAATTGCCATTTTGCTGGCTTGTATTTACACAAGAAGGCCATGTTAGACAACTGAAGACTGGGAGGCAGCATGCTCGACAAATTAACAAAAGAAGCTGGAAGCAAAAGCTAATTACCACATACAGTATACAATCATCACAAACAAACAAGCCACTCACGGTCTGGTAGCGTTAAACGAGTAGAAAGAGCGCTCCTCTATCCAGGCGCTGACAGGCCGAGAGAGCGTAAACAAACAGTGTGAAATCAGCCAGATGAAGAGAAGAAGAGATGGAGGCTCTAGAACAGTGAAAGAGTGAGGTCATCGCAAGACTATAGCTGCCTGCTGCTTGATTTTATGCACATATTAGTAATGGGTGTGGCTGAAATAGCCAAAACCACTATTTAGAAAGAGACATACTTTTATTTTATAAATACCATATTTTTTTGGTGTATACATGAATGATTATATTGCATTATAAGCAAAGTGTTGTATGCATTGGGCTGGCGTGATATATGCTCATATAGAAATGATGTACACATTGGAATCAAATATATTCAATGCATCACTTTAGCCAGTGTATAAAATTAAATATATAAGCGAAATCATACTGTTTATATATCGTCACTGTCAGAACAAAACCCTGTTTAAAAACCTGGCATCTTTACAGGAGAAGAAGAAAAACCTCCCAAACTTTAACTGTAAGTTAATGTAATGAGTTTTATTCCAAGTAATTTTGGACCATTTCTATGGTCTATTTGTAATGTAGTTTTGAAATAATGTAAAGTGTAAATATCATTTTCAAACCATGTAAAAAATGAAAAATGAATGTAACAATATGTTCATGCTAATAAAGCTTCATTAGGTTGAGTTGAATTAAGAGTGAAAGAGAGAGGCAGAATAATGAAAGAGAAAGAGGAAGGAGGGTGGGAAAGAAGAGGCCTGCGTGCCTTTCTCATTTACGGGAGGGGTAAAAGGGGGGGTCCGGGGGTGTCCTGTCAGCTGGAGCAGCACATAGCAATAGAAAACAGAATCCAGGTCACTGCCTGTTTGCGTGTTAACTGCACATTTCTCTGTGCTTTTTAGCCATATGGAACAATGCACAGAAACAAAGTACAAGACCAGTTCACACTTCCATCCATTACACTCACTGCTCCAGACACAGACAGTTTGAACAACAGATTGTTTAGCATTTTTGGTTCTTAGACACGTGTTCTTTTTATTTATTTGACCTATCTACACTCTGCCAGTAATGTATTCTTTTATAGCAGCTGTTACTAGGTTGGACAAGTTTTACAGGCCATTAGCAAAAATCCCAACTAACCTAATGAGAAATTGTAATAAATTTAGAGATCATTATTTCAGATGATATGCATAGTATAGTAGATATATATAGTAGTAAATAGATATAGTAGTAAATTCTATGTTGTTGTCAATTCAATTGTAGTCAATGTTTAACTACAACAACATAGTGCAGCTTGGGTTCAAAGCATTTAAAACTATAACACAATGTTATGTGACGACACAAAATAAACTGGAAACTCAATGTTTTGTAGCAGTCCAGCAACGCAATTTCTCTCGTGGTTGAATTAAATTTTGTTGACATTTCCTAAAAACTTGTCCAATCTAGCTTCGTTTGCTAATAACAAATGCACTTGTGAGTGGAGCATGAATAGGTCAATTAGAGTCTGTAGCTACACCGATGTCCTGGTCAAGAAGGGCCTGGCTATGGTGTGGGGGACAGCTGGAGTGCAGACACTGAGTGGAGGAAGACAGGAGCAGTGGATGACGGGCGCCATGAGGAGACAAGAGATGGAGGTGAATGCAATGAGCTGGCTTAGTGACAGAGCTTTCCAAATCCCTATGTGTGTGTCCAGGAGAGGCTATACAGACTCAACTCCCCACCAAGTGTTTGACCTGCTGGGGGGATGCAGAAGCAGTGGAAGAGAGGAGAGGAAGAAGGGAGGAGGTGTTGGAGTTTGAGACTGAGACAGTGGATAACTGCTAATTACATGTATATGGAGGAGCACATACACTCATTCACAATCAGTTTGCTAACTGCTCTATTCTCAGTCTCCCTTTTGTCTTTGTTTAGTCTGCTCTCTCTCTCTCTCTCTCTCTCTCTCTCTCTCTCTCTCTCTCTCTCCCACACACTCTCTCTCTCTCTCTCTCTCTCTCTCTCTCTCTCTCTCTCTCTCTCTCCCTCTTTCTGTCTCTCACCCCTTGGGAGAAGTGATCAGAGCCCCGCACCACCCCCCAAATTGAGCCCCAGCATTTTGTCAGAGTCAGCAGCAAAAATGGATGGTCAAAAAAAAATGGATGGTCAAAAAAAACAAAAAAAAACAAGGGGGGTGGTGGGGGGGCAGAAAGAAGAAAGTATTGATTAGCCTTCAGAGCTCTGCGTGGGCCACTCTTATTGATTAGGACTCTCTCTCTCTCTCTCTCTCTCTCTCTCTCTCTCTCTCTATCTCTCTCTCTGGGGCTCTTTGTTCACGATGTGAGTGATATAATAGTCCTTTGAGAAGCAGTGGGGAGAGCAGGAGGACTGGGACGGCTCTGGTGTCTGGGATGGAGGGGGAGGCTGAGAAAGGGAGAGAGAGCAAGAGAGTGATACACCAAGGAGAGGAGAGAAAGTCTCAATGACAAAAGGTCAGGGCAGCTGGGCTTAGGGCGATCGGGACCAAAGGGAGTGGAGGGATAATCTGCTAAAGCCCCAAAAGGAGAGATTCAGCATGCGCACCACCCTCGTAGGGCCCGAGTGCAAATTTGCACATAAATAAAGAGCCAATGTCGCTTTGAACGAGCAGGTCTGAGAGAGAGAGAGAGAGAGAGAGACAGAGAGAGAGCATGCAGCTGTCTGCCGGTTGGCCAGCTGTCTATCCGCTCTATAGGACTTCATGCCTCCGATGATCCTGGCTAGCCTGGGAACAAGTGTGAATGTGTTTGAGAAAGTAAAGAGACATTTAGCATCTTGTCTGTACTCTGTCTCTTTTCCTAAGCCCTGTTGGTGCAGCCCTCAAAAAATCTCTTTGTGTTTGTGTACAAATACATGTACACAAAGTGCTCAGGATGATTTTCTGGTATAAGTAGACAAAAAGAGTGAGAGAGAGAGAGAGAG
Source organism: Colossoma macropomum (assembly GCF_904425465.1). NCBI lineage: Eukaryota > Metazoa > Chordata > Actinopteri > Characiformes > Serrasalmidae > Colossoma > Colossoma macropomum. The sequence continues at coordinate 22,515,363 of NW_023494785.1, forward strand.
AGAGAGAGAGAGAGAGAGAGAGAGAGAGAGAGAGTAACCTAATCTGTTGTAAGCAGTTAAAAGGGGATAACAAGTAACCACAGAGATAAGAAAGAGTATGCACTAATTATGCACATATAAACACTCAGAACAATTGCTGGGAAATTGCATATGACATATATATGACATATATGTGGTATTTCATAAGACTTTACTGCTCTGCTATTCAGAGTTTAAATGAATATGATACTTGAAAGAAACTAAACTAGACAAGCCTGGTCTAACTGTACTGCCACTAGCTGCATGATATTTGTCACACAAATGTCTATGACACAGGATATAGGATAGGATACAGGGTAGGATGCAGTTTGATGTGTCAATCAATATTTTTAGAATGATCACTTCGTAAATTTACATGTAAAGTCACGTTACGTGAACATACAATTACACAGACAGATTTAAAAGGCTGCTATTAGCATAGTAAAATATCTTTCAGACTCTAAGATGATTTTTACTTGCACAGTACAGTGCAAGTGGACTGGCATTATGAATTTTCATATATGGGTTATTAGAGTTTGTCCATATAGTAGTAACCAAAGTACTGCAATACAGTCGTGCTGATCAAAATCTATTATCTAGATAGAGGATTACCTATGCGTCCTTCATGGTACTGACCCTTGTCAAACGAAACAATACAAAATTGCTGCTATCAGATCGTTAGATTCCTCTTTTTTCTCTTTATATTATTTTAAAACATCAGCTACCCTTTACACTGTGTGAACATTGCATGATGAACAGACCGTTAGAAATGGTCCAGTATTACTTAAAATAAACTCTTCCTAAATTAACTTGCATTTCAGAACATTTTTTTTCCTTCTCCTGAAAAGTATAAATTTTGAAGACACAAGAAATGACAATACCTGTTACAATACACATCGCCATGTCTGACTTTCATGTGACATTATGAACTCAGAATAGCTTGGATATTTTTTTTTCTAGTGTTTAATAACAATAAAATGTAATGTATTATTGAATTGTTCAATGCCGTCGTGAACGGAGCTTAGTCTTCAACTCCTTCTTCTTGTTCCAAAATCCCTGAGTTTGACTTGAAAGTGTTAAAATATTGTGAACAACACTAACAATTTCCCACCATAAAGTACTTTTAGAAAGACATTCATCTTTTCTGAATAGACACATTCCAGCAATCCTGAGTGATCTGTTTAAAAATCAGAGGCAACAAACCTCCATAACCTCTCAATTATCACACTACCCCTCTAAAAACAGACTTTGAGCCCACAGCCAAAAAAAGATCATAAGGAAACAGTAATCTAAAATATCTCTTCAACAGCTCTCAACTTCTGAATCTGCAGGCTAAACAAAAACCCTCAGTCATTATCCATTTGCTGAATCTTTGAAATCTCACCCACAACCACCAGAAATGGATCAGATAGCAGTAGTCTGAGTGTAGGCCCGTGTTGTCAGTGCAGGGAATTGGACTGGAATTGGACCTAGCAGGTGGTATTGATCAACCTGGGAAGTTATGAAGTAACTGTCATTTCCCTTTCATGAGTGGCTCAATAGATATTGACTGGGGAATGGAAGGCGTGTGCAAGTGCTTGGGCTTTAGGACAGGACACAAAAGACTAGAACAAAGGAGAAATAGAGAGGGATGATGGCGCATGCACAAGCACATATGCACATGCCTCTTGCTCATGAGAGTGCATATGCATTGCTCACACCATCAAACTACACAGCAAACAGGACATATGGAGACTGAAGTCTGGGGGACCAGCTGTAATCTAAGTCTTGGGGATTCAAGCTCAGTCAGAGCTTTGGAGGTTGATATAGAGTTAGACACAGAAGGTGAAAGACTGGAGTGAGAGATTGAAGAGAACACAGCACACGTTTCTCTGTGGGAGAAGGATTTGCAGCTGTGTGTGGCGTGGGGCTTGCTTTAGGAGCTCTGAGGTGGCGTGGGGCCACTGGACATTGACGGCAGTGCCTGGTCCACAGAACTCTCTCAGATCACAGCCTCCCCACCAGCAGAAACTAATCTCCAGCTCATCCCGGCCGCCCCACCACGCTTAGCGCCATTTCACACTGGAGTCGCGTGGCTAAAGGGATAAGGCCGGCCACTGAGTGCAAACACCGCCTCTCACCCGTCACCTTTTTTCTCTCTATGGCTCTATTTTGCCCTCTCCTCCATATCTTTTTCTCTTTTTACATGCCTTACAAGGCTTTCCTTCTCCCTCCCTCAGCTCAACTGTACATCACAACTTGTTTTTCCTTCGTCCACTCGACTTCTTTTTTTATTCTGTTTACTTGTTGCTGTAAATCCCTCCAGTCCTCGGCCTCCTTCTCCTTTCCTCTTTCATGTTTTCTCCCGCTCTCGTACTCCTCCGTCTCCCCGCCTGCAGCTGCCAGCCTTGTTCACAGAAGGGTGCCCATCTGATCGCCTCTCGCTGCCGTCACACTCGCTGCGTCTGCCGGAGAATTGGGCGGAACAGCATTACACGGGCGAGACGAAAAGGGAAGGAGGGTGGAAACAGAGCAGAAGAGAAAGAAGGAACAACACAGGAGAGAAGGATAAGGCTCAAATACCCCCTCCCTCCTTAAACCCCCACCCCCAGCACTCCACCTCACCACCCCGAAGGGATGTGCACTAGCAGCTAGCAGAGGGAAGCGCCCACGTTGGGCTTTGAATGGGAGCCATTGCTAGCAGCCTCCTCCTGCAAGACTGGCACAGGACAGGCATTCAGCGAGGCACACACACAGCCTTGCGCTAAGTCCCCCCCAAAGACTTCCCCAACACAAACAACTCTAAGCGTGTTAGCTTCAGCGCTACACAGGCTGCAGAGGCATGCATGTTTGGCTGGGGAATGAAAGTGTGCGGGGCCCCTCAAAGCTCAAAAGCAACAAGATTACACCACAAGGCACAGTGTAGCTGCTGACACCCTGAGCGCTTCCTTCTCAAAACCCCCATGCTTCTTTAGGAGGGGGAATAGAAGAGCCATATTGGCTGTGCCACTGCACGCCCCCATGTAGCCCACAGATACAACAGAGACATACGGAAACAAATGTAGTGAGTAGGATCCATAGAGCACTGCAGTATAGAGGAACAAAAAACACACAAATGTAGACACAATGGTTCTATGTTCTATGGACCCTCTGTACACGGGGCAGGGCTTGAAATATTTGTCTAAACCTGATGACTGTTCAGTTAGGTTTGGACATACTTTGACAGACAACTGTTAGACTCATGTCACTTTTAACATTAGTTCTGAGTCCAGTGATCTGACCCAGAGTGAGTTCTTTTAGTGTGTTTATGGCTACAGTTCTCAAATGTGATTATTATACAGCATCTGTTATCAGCAGTGGGCCGGCTGCACCTAAAGGTCTTAACTAATACGGTCTTAACCGCCAGGTTGGTCATAGCTAATGCCATTTATACCCATTGCACCAACCAAAATTACACCTAGGTGAAACTAGACCAGTCTTAGCAGTGTGTGTTCATGTAAAAACAAACGTAACAATGATGGTTGCTAAGCATATCACACAGTTAACATGGGCTGGTTCACAAGGACAGCAGTCAGTAGAATAGTGTTTCTCAACAAGTTTGAACCTTGACCATCCGAAGATGTATTTTGGGGTTTGTGACCTCTCCATGTCGACTTACCCCTGAAACACACCACAGCTCTTCCCATTTCTCTGCATGGGGGACATGGACTTCAGCTCTGGAAAAACGTCTCTGCAGTCTATTTTTGTTGTTAACACTTTTTACATTGTTATCTCTGCTTCTAGTCATGGTATGCACAAGGCCAGGACTTTTCACACAACATGGCTACTAAATCCACAGAAGAAAATAGGGAAAAGCTATTTCTGGCCCTGAATAAATGAATCAACAACTATTTACTAGAATTTAAAAATGTATGGGAATATTTGCAGACATCCTACAGCTCTTTCTAAACTCATTCTAAACAAAGTGATACATCTGCTATTTTGCTTGTTTGCTAATCATGTACTTTTGATATACATAAGTTAGAAGTGAATTTAACTATATAAGTGTTGCTACACACTGTGCCAGTGATGAGTAGCCACAGAGAAAGTCTCTCATGAATGCGGTGTGCAGCATGGTGTTGACAAGCAAAGAACTAGTGGGTTTAATGTGGTTGTAATAGCATAGAAAACATCTTGAATTTTACTTTATGTCTGCTCCCAGCTAGGTGTACTTGCACATGGTCTTAGTCAAAAAATTAGCTTAGAACCAGTTGGTGCAATGGTCTTAAAGTTATGCCCAGAGAGATATGACTGACTTAGCTTACGACAAGGCGCCCTGTTGCCCTGTAGGTGCCATCAGCTCCTGACTGCTATGGGGAATCAGTGGACTAAATTTCATGCAAACACCACAGACCATGGATCTCACAATATATATATATATATATATATATATATATATATATATATATATATATATATATATAGGTTTAATCAAGTGGTGATTACAGATTCTACGTGACTACAGATTCTATTATTCACTGAAACAGATATAAAGTCTTTTAAAATAAGTTTGTAAAGAGATAATCACAAGAAACCCTCCTGGATGCAGCCATGTTTGATAATGACAGATATGTTATACTGAGACTATGTGGCGACATAGGTAAGTTATCCTATGTTGATAATGCCTACTGAGGTATTCACATAACTCATTGCGAGGCTTGTGAGGTTTGAGTTGGTGGCTCTCTTGACCGTTTGCATTAGGCTAACTTAGGCTATCTTTGGCTAGCCTGCTGTGTGTGGTGTATCTGTTGCATACCACGAAGCATACAATACCAACAGGACAAATAAGACAAGCTTGTTTGAAACCAGAAGCATCAGGCATAGCTGACAAAGCTGTTTCCCCAAAGGCTTTTTTCACGAATGAAACAGGTCAAACATTGCAGTACTGTATTTTCACAAATGTACGCGATTGTTGCCATATTTTGTTTGTGTTTTTGGGGATGTGCTGTATGTTGTGTGAGGACAAATTAAAATTAAAAGCTAATTAAAGCTGATTGTGGCGTTAGCATTTGAAACTGAATATTCTACCTAAGTGTTCAAATCCCACTGGTGGGACTGTACTTGTGAAAGGGCTAACAGATTTCGGCTTGTGTTTTTAGTTTTTCTAGCTATTTTATTCTTCTTCCTTATATTTACCTTTGTAATTTAACACTTCAAAGTCACTCACTTCATTAGATGTGAATAGTGGTGGGCCTTTCGAGTGATTTTGTGGTTGAGTACTCATAAAAAACGCATGTGTAAACAAATACTTGAAGATTGAAAATTAGTCAACATTGGTAAAAAAAATACATTTGTCCAAAGTCAAATCAAAACTCAATTTTCCATAGCTGAGAATTATGCTATACATTTTTTACATTTTGCTTGTAAATTATCTGATATCAATCCCCTATATCCTGAGTGCACGCCCTCTGCCATTGCATCTTATCTCTTTCTCTCTTGCTTCTGCATGATATTTACTTTATTTCATTATTTCTGCTCGCCCCATTCCCTGCTCTGACTCACCCCAGGCCCAGACACCTGGACGGGGCAGCAGGGTAAGTTTTGATACCCCCCCCCCTTGCTTTACTGGGCCCCTCTGGTGCTCGGTAATGCTCTGAGTAGTCAAGAATATGAATAAAGGTGAGGGCAAAATGACTCGCCTCCCAACTTGACAGAAGTGCTGAACCACAAAGAACACCTTGAAGGGCATGTTAACTGTCAATAGAGTTTATGTAAGCCTCCACACTATTAACATAAAACTAAACAGCCCTCCCTCCCTTGTTTTTCAAGGAGGAGATCTAAGGTGGTCCTCTTAGATATGTCTTCAGCCGCTGTGGCAACATTTCCTTCTGCATCACGTCATCTAATCCCTACCCCCCTATAACACATAAACACACAATTTCACAAAACACATATTATATGCAAAGTACACACTGGCACTAACACACATTAAAACGTGCACACATACATCCCACCTGAAGCCCATTTGCTCTGTGTTGCTACGTGACCAGACCTTGTACAAGCTGGAGTGGTGTTTTGCAGGCACAGCGAGGGAGCATAGCATTTGTGATGCACTGGCTGGATGCATATGGAGAGCCTGTTCCCTCAGCTCTCTGCAACCTATTACGCAGTGTGTGTTTGCCTGCGCTAGCTTGAACACTTCAGTCCTGGCAGTGTGCTTCAGCACTGAGATGGCTGATATAGCCCACACTTGCAACAGACCATAATCAAGGCCTCTGAGGGAACAGTAGCGTTTCAGGTACTACTGGACATAGCTGTCTGTAATCTGTTACATGCTCATGATATCTATGGAACATGTCACATACATTGACAAATAGGGTTCAGTCTTACAGTCTTTCACAAAGATGGATCTACCGTTGTCCAAGCCAATGGAAGAGATGAAATTGGCAATATACTTCAAACAATGAAACATCTGAATGTACTGTTTAAGTATATTTAAAAAAAAAAAAAAGTCCTCTAAAAGTACTGACAGCAAGGTTAATTCCTCTGTTTTTGCTGTACACCGAAGACACTTGGGTTTGAGATCTAAAGATGAATATGACACGATAGACCAGAATGTCAGCTTTTATTTCCTGGTTTCCTTTACTTTTAGAGACGTTAAACAATTTAGAACATGTCAGCTTTGGTTTGAACCCACCTATTTTTCAAGTGAGCAAAAATATTGGAACGTGTGCTGACAGGAGTTATTTGTTGCCTAGGTGTGCCCTGTTAGACTGTTGGTTTAAATTATTGCTCTTAATGCCTACTCTTGGTTTGAGCCCTGGTTTTGCCTAGGAAGACTGTATTCGTTGTTAAAAAAGAATAAACTAACCTGAGGACCAGAGAGCTATCTTTGAGGGAAAGAGAGGCCATTTTGAAGCTGAGAAAAGAGGGAAAATCAATCAGAGCCATTGCACAATCATTAGGCATAGCCAATACAACAATTTGGAATGTGCTGAGTAGATGACAGAAACATTGTGAGAGCTGTGAAGAAAAAAAACCAAAACAACAGTCAGTGACATCACCAGCAACCTCCATAGGGCAGAATTGAAAGTATCACAACCATTCAAAAAAGACTTACACAGCAGAAATATAGAGATTATAGCGCAAGATGCAAACCACTCAACAGTAGTTAGAATCAGAAGGCCAGATTGGAATTGGCAAAGAAATACAGATGGATCACAAAAGTTCTAGAACAGTTCTGGGCTGATGAGGCCAAGATTAACCTCTCCCAACATGATGGAAACACCAAAACTGGAGACAGAAAGAAGCTGCTCCAAAACTTACAAGCTTGTCGGTGCAAGGCTGCTTCAGGAAGGGGCTCACTAATCTTACTTGTAACTCATGATAATTGTAGCAGAATAAATTAATAGTAACAGCATAAATCACAAGTCTACAGAAACACCCTGCCTGCCAATTTATTGAGAAATGCATCCAGTCTAATCAGGAAGAAGCTCATCATCCAGTAAGACAATGACCCCAAACACATTGCCAACACAATAAAGGGAAATCCCCATCAGGGTAAAAAGGCAGAAGGTTAAAGACTTGCCAAGGCAGTCTTCAGATCTTAACCCAATTGATTATGCATTTCATCTCCTAAAGAGCAGACTGGGAGACACACCCCAAAAACAAACAACAACTAAAAGAAGCTGCGGTAAAAGCCTGGGTGAGCATAACAGAAGAAGAATGCAATGGTTTGATGTCAGTGGGTCACCTGCTTCATGCAGTTACTGCAGGCTAGGGACATGCAAACAAGTAATAAGTGTTATTTACTCTAATTTAGTTTAAGACTATCTTTTCCTATACTTTTGCTCACCTAAAAATTGGGTGGTCTGCTATCAATGGTGCCATGTTAAAACTGTTTAACCAGATAGATAGAAACATCAAGAAATACAAATTTTGATCTATCGTCTTGTTTTCATCTTATGATCTCAAACTCAAATATCTTCCACATATCGTAAAAACAAAGGAATTGGCCTTGCTGTTCCAGTGCTTTCTGAGAAGACTGGATGTCTTTCTGACACTCAGCATGCTAGAGGCTGCTCCGTGCTGTGATGCAGACAACCATGGATGCATTCACACTGAAGGTGAAAGTGGCCCAAATCCAACTGACACAGATTTGCTTTTTTGTGTGTGTCAGTGTGAACAGCAAAAAGCACATTAAATTAAACAGTTTCAGCTTCAATTTTGGACACTTTTATATGACATACTACAATAAACATTTAGTACATATTCAATATGTAACAAAATTTGTGCAAGTTTTGCGACACCATGATTTCATGCTTGCGGTAACAGACAGCAACGTCATCAATATATTTGTTACTTTGGTTACTCTTCGTGTCTGTCCTTTTGGAAGACAAGCAAGGAAAGAGCAGGCAATGTAAAAGAAATAAACTCATAGGAAAGGAAAATAAAAAAGAGATCCCTTTAATGTCTCTGTGGTTTGTCCTAGACAACAATATCTGAAGGTAAGACAAATGAGACTTTTGCTTAAGTGTCCTGCCACTCAGGTATGTCTACTGAACAAAAGAGCCCACTAATCTCTCATGTCTCCTCTTGATTCTTAGTAGAGATCTCACTAAAGTCATGCATTGTGCTCATGTTTGCCAAAATAATAACAATCTCTCCTGTAAATAATTTCTCCTTTTATTGTCTAATACTGTTTCTCCTCAGCTATTTTAAGAGAATCACCAGCTCTGGATCAAGTCTCCAGAACAATTAAACATTTTCCTCTGGGAACATGGTGCTGTCTAGTAGGGGAAATCAAACCAACTGGTCATCAAAATCAGATTTATTTGAACAAAATAGCAAATGTCAAAGGAGCTTGAAACAGATTAAGTCATGATGTTGTATAATCATCATTTCTGGCAATAAAATTTCATCTTATTGCTACCCTTCTTTTTCACAGCAGATGAGCGAGCTTCTGTTGTCTACATTCTGCAAGTAACTCTTTAAACTTTGTTGAGTGTGGTCATTTTGGTGTCTATTGTTTTTGTTCTGTGAGTTTGAAGTACAACTGTGATTGCTGAATGAGCATACCGGATGGATTGGTGTTCTCTTGCACACATGGGTCAGTTTAGTTCGTTCTGCTCAGAGTAATATCAGATACAGGCCAAATTACAAAGATAACTATGTGAGTGAGAAAGTTATAAAGGTAAGAAAGAATGTTAACTTTTAAGCATGAACGCTAACTAAAGTTATTCTTTTCTACTCAGAGAATGTTCACCCCACATACATTTTACTATAAGTGGTTTAGCAACAGTTTGTCTTAGCTAATCAGTAATTAGTGAGTGATTAAATATTCAAAGAATATCGATGCACATTTAGTACGCACTGGTAAGTAAATGATTGTTCAGAGTGGCTCTTGTAGTCTGTGGCTATGACATTTCCCATCACTCAAGAGCTGGAAAGTGTCTAAACGCATCAGAAATGTGAATTAGCCTGTCAAATAACTACGGCTATTAAGCTGCCCATCAAGTCAATCTTGTCACAACTGCTGGGAGAAGAAAAAAGCGAGAAGCAGTGTAGAAAATTAAGAATGATTCAGTTAAGCATAAACCTGTGAAGGCCTGCTATTCTAAAATAAGCATGGCTGAAAAATGCTATTTAAGTTGCTAGGAAGGATAGCTAATTATTTAGGTTAATTGAGGTTTCAGAGCAGCCAAACCTGAGTGTCACTAGCTCTCAGAGTGAATGTGTTACTTCACCACAAGGATCAATTTGAGCTAATACATGATATAAAAGAGAGTAGTATTATGCACATAATATCCAACATTTTGAAAATGCCAGTGTCCATTTTCATGGTCATCAATCTCTGATTGATAATAACTGAGAAAACTGAAACAATAAAGAGAACCTGTCTACAAGACAAAGAAAAAAAAAGAAAAAAAAAGTGACAATAATCCCCAGGCTTGCTGTGAGTCAATCCACCTAGAATCCTGCTGACCCTCCTGGCCTGGACTTTGATGCAGAATCGATGACCCCACTCTGCTGGGTGCATGGTCACAACACATTGACCTTAGAGGGCTGCCTTCAAGCTAAGACCAGTGTACTGTACTCTAGTCTTTTATGCCACAGAGCCATCCTTACTTCATAGCTTCAGCACAGGAACATTCATCCAGCCCTGCAGATGATTTAACACTGTAACTCCACCTGCCAGAGCCCCTCTGCTCAACACCTTTGATTAATCATGCTCTGTGTGGGATTTATTGCATGCAAGATATTTGCTTCAGCACTTTAATAAGTGTAGGGGAAGAACGGGGTACAAGATTAATCAAAACAAGCCTACCAGTGGACACCCACAAAAAACTCATAATTAATGACTATGAATATGTACATTTGTTTATCTGCTACGGCAGTGTGGGGTAAGTGTGTGCATGAACGTGGCTTTCTGTAATACACGTGTGCAGATCCACTTCAGAGTTTCTATGTAGGTGTTGTACACATGTGTGTCTCTATAAATTACATGCATCCCAAAACTTTCTCCCAAATGCCTATGTGGGGTCTTCACTGTATAATCCACTGCAAAATGCTGAGACACCTGCTTTCTCCCTCTGTTTCCTCAGTATGAGTTCAGTCTGGCATTCAGGTAGTTTCTTTCTTCCCCTCCTCAGCTCACAATCCCACTAACAAGGCCGGCGCACGGAGAGAGTTGGGGGGGATAATGATGCGTGAGTGTGTCGGCCCATTTATCAGCGTGTTTTACAGCGGCCGCCGTGTGGAAGTAATTAAACCCTGGCATCATTACAATGAACGCTCTCCTTTAATAGAGATCCAATGAGGCTCTGGAGGCCTGCGCCGTAATTGTACCTCCCAATTCTCCCATTGAGGAGGGGTTGTTTTAATTAGCGTGGAGACAGAGTGCCCGAGCGATAAGGTCCAACCAGCATGAGGCTTCAGTGCTCCTCAGGGTTCTCCATCTATTGGCTCCCACTGTGGAGAAGGAAGTGAGGTCAGGACTGCCTATTTGAAGTGTGTCTGGGAACAAGGAGATGTACTACAACATAACATGAGACAGAGATAGAATTACATAGGGCATACAAGGGTAGCTTTGAGCTCTGAGCTGCTGGCATCATTCTGGTTCTTGTGTTGGCCATTAGCAGAACTGCTTTACTGTTTCTCTGACTGTGGCCTGTAACTCTATTGTTTAGCTCCACTCTGCTCATTTGTACGATAATGTAAGCTAACAGTTTACCACTGCCCAAACGCCCATATCACATTACATTATACATTGTAAATAACACTAGATTACATGTCTTATCAGGTCTTCCTCAGGCAGAGTACTGTTCAAAAGTAAGAGACCACCCTTTATTTATTTAATTTCCATTTAATTTAAGTTCTTCATTTTTCAATGATACTTCTAAAATACATAAAAAACACAAAAAACGCTAAAAAGTTGCTCCCTTTCCACAAAGGGTGATTTGAGTGATACCATAGAAAAACTACTTTTGGTTCCTCAAAGAAACGAATAACATAAAAATAGCAGCAATAGCATCTTTTTGGCAACTTTATTTTTAAGTGTGGGTGATTGAACACAGTGTCCACTCATGAGTAACTATTCAGATATATAGTTCTTCCCTTGACAATAATCCAGGCAACTTTTGTTTTTTAATTTATGTACTTAGCATAAATATGGCACACTAAGCTTAAATGTCCATAAACTGCATAGACCAGCTCATAAACAAATCTCTTTCAATCCGCAGAACAAAAACAAACACATTCAATTTGACACACAAAGTGGTCATTGTAATTATTGTGAGTGCAAAATGCACCCAGTAATTTTATTATATACCCATACACACACACACACACACACACACACACACACACACACACACACAGACACACACACACACAGACACACACACAACAGCAGACCAGCAGACACAGAAACACACGTACACGGTGCAGTTTGTATTCCTATCAATAAACAATTTACCCCTTTTAAATAAAGAATTATATATTAATCATTTCTTGATGAAATGATTCATATGAAAGAAGAACTAAAGGAGACTAAGGAGTACTAAGTACTAAACTAAGGAGAAAAAGAAAGAACTAAATAAAGACAAAAATTAGATAGTGTTCAGTCAACATTCTAACTTTATTATAGCATTATTATAACATTATTATAATATAGTTATGTCTTCTATCACTTTCCTCTTTAGTCAGTCAAAGTTGTAATTTTCAATTGTTGCTTTACTTTCATTACCCAAAATAAATAATGTATTCATTTTAAATTAAAAATTCATTTAGAAAAGTCCTCCCCATAATATCCATTTTTTCATGTTTTCCATCTAGGAGATGTAACCCCCAGGAGACACACACAACACATACACCCACTCACGTTCTGTCGACCCAGCCCTGGTCAGCCACAATCCTCCAGTTATCGATTACACTCCTCCTCCTGCTTCCCCTATTCTCCCTCTCTTTGTCCAACATCCTGGATTATTGAGGTGGTCTGAGCCCAATTCAAGCCACCAATTAACCACTGCACCTCCATCAGAGAGAGCCGTGGTGGCCATGGCCTTAGCATTAGCATTAGCGCAGAGAGAGAAAGAGAGAGGGAGAGAGAGAGAGAGGCTGTAAACATCCATTAGTCGTTAGATGCCTCCTCATTATTCCTCCCAAAGCTCTCTCATTAGCACAGCGCCAGCTGACAGGTAAACACGGCTAATGGCAATGGCCTATCAATAACTGCGTTGTGTGTTAACAGGACCTGTGTGCAGGGGGGAGGGAGGGATAAAGAGGGGTAAAGAGCCAGGCTTTATTATTAGCAACATTGCTAGAGGTTAGCATGGAGGAGACGCTTAATACATCTCAGTGTATTTGTGGAGAAACAAGCGCTGAGGAAATGATAAAGAAGTAAAGGCTGGGCACTCTCATATACTTAATTATGCTACATTATATGCAAAGGTTTCTGGACACTTTCTACTTAGTGAATTAAGCTGGTTTTAAGGTGTACACATTGTATAATCTCCATAGAAAAGCACTGTCAATAGAATTGGATTCTCTGCAGCAGCTGCTCAGGAACCGAAGATCACCAAGTCCAATGCTAAGCATTGACTAGAGGGGTATAAGGCTCCCCAGCAATGGGCTGTGGAGCAGTGGAACTGCGCTCTCTGGAATCATGGAGCACCATCCAATACTTTTGGGAAGAATTGGAGTGGCGATTGTGATTCAGAACTAGTCATCCAACATCAGTACCTGACCTCACTAATGGTCTTGTGGCTGAATGCAATCAAATCCTCACAGCAATGTTTGGAACAGCAATGTTCAGGATTTAGAGGGGTGGTTTCCAGATTAAGCCTAGTCCTCTACTAGACAGCATTCTCAATGGAGATTCTCCTTTGAGAGGGAAAGGAAATAGTCCAGACCTAGGCTAAATCCCTGCCCTGAAAACCAACCTCTGTAAAGCTTTCTCAGCACAGTAAATGCTGTTACTGCAGCAAAGGGGGGACAAACTCCTTTTTTCAGAAGAAATATTGGATGAGCAGGTGTCTACAAACTTTTGGAAAATGTACACGTGTGTGTGTGTGAGACTATGTGTGGACAAGAATTTAGCACTTTGTGGGGACCAAATGTTTGGATAACATTGAAAATGTGTAAATGTTTTATTTATTTATTTATTTATTTACACATTTTTATTAGCCTAAATTAAAAGATGACAATAGCTCCCTTTTGGCTGGTGAATGTTAGGGTAGTATTCAGTTACAGTCATACAGAAATATCTACTAAAGCCAGTGTGCATGTGTTTGAGTGTGTGTGTGTGTGTGTGTGTGTGTGTGCACTTTGCCAAAAGAATGGTGTGTATAGGCTACTTGTGTTAGTTTATCAGGGGGCACTTTGGAAGGGGTAGAAAAGAAACAGAAAAAGAGACGAGAGGGATAGCAGAAGAAAGGAAAGATGAGAGACGTTATTTATGTTTGGAGTGGGTTCATTCCAAGTTCACCTCAGCATGAGCTGTCCCCGGGCGGTAAGAGCCCTGCCAGTGTGTGTGTGTGTGTGTGTGTGTGTGTGTGAGATGTGGGGGACAGTCCCACGGCTGGTAATGGTCTAGAGATGCATGGGGGTGTGGCTCATTGAGATTGAGGTAGGGGAAGCTAAGAGGAGAACTAAATCAGCCATGTACTGTCCGCCAATAAAACCAACACTACACACACACATAAACACATACTACAGGTATTCATCAGCAAGCAGAGGTCAGGCCAAATAAAACAAACAAACAAACTGGAGTGGAGTAAAATGCAACATGGATTAATGACATAGTTAACCCCTTAAAATCCCAATCTTATATATCCTTACACATCCCAATCTTATACATCCTCTAACGAGCACACAATTGTAGTATCACATTGTGTCACAAAGCCTTCATGATGTCTACGCTAGAAACTTCAAATGAATACATCTAATCAAAACGTAAACAAACTATGGACCTGAGAGAGCTGCTTTACTGACAGAGCTGTGCAGTTGTGGTTAGGAGTAAATATGTCTAATAGAATATGTAATGGGTTTATGTTTTATCCCCACATTTAAAATCAGAAATTTACATAACATAGTAGTAATGAATTAAATAATAATAATTAAAGTAGTGTTATACCACCCAACTGTTGGGAAGCTTGGATATATATGTATATATAACTTTCATTAACTAAATCTACTTAGCTAACTAGCTAACACAAAACAAACAGTATTCACCTCTAACTTCTAGCACTCTGGCAATTACTCTCCAAATACTTTACTGAAAGTATGGTACAGATCCCTCTCTTCTCCACTTCATGGAAGAGTTTCTCCTCATCCATTTTAAGGTGGAATGGCTCTGACACTTTTTTTTTTGTTTTTTTCATCGTTGCTCATGCTCGTCACTTGCTGTTAGGACAAAGTGTAAGGCGTATTCTTTAGTAACTGCATGGACTACAGCTAAGTTACAGAATTCACACCTATATTATTTGATTCACTCTTGTGGTGGCTGTAACAGAGTACTGTTATGATATATTAATAACTTACAGTGAAAGCTAGTCAAGCTAATGTACAGCCTCCTCTCAGCATAACACAGCGTTCCAACTAAGCTGCCCAAAGTAAACAATGAGGGTGGTCCAAATTTCCCCAAATTTAAAAAGTTTTTTTTTTGGCTTCATCAAAAACATACAGAAGATGTAATGTGAGTAAAATATATTATAGTGCTGCTATATTATGGTTAAAATAAATTGGTCAGTGTTGATACAGCCTAGTCATATTTATAAAGTAGACAAATCTATTTTGATGCTAATATTTTTTATGTAGTTAGGTTGTCTGGTTAAGATAACATAGAATTACGTTGAATCAACTGATTTTTTGGCAACTGTTACAAACAGTTCCTTAGTCTGTCATAATAGGCCTGCTTAACATCCAAAATTGTAATTTTACAGGAGAAAGAAAAAACATACTTTACTTTTAGTATAAGTCAGTGGAACCAGACTTTTTCCCACCATTTGGTACAATGTAAAGGGCAACAGGCATTTTCAAATTATGTCAAAAACTGAAAAATGATACGTGTACATATGTATATATATATATATATATATATATATATATATATATATATCTGTGTGTGTGTGTGTGTGTGTGTGTGTGTATAGATATATATATATATATATATATATACGCACACACAAATACACACATACATAACTCTGAGGAACAGAGGCTTATTTAATGGATGTCTGATAAGTCAGTAAATAAGGAACAAGCAAACATTCAGTCTCCCATACACACACACACTCCTTTGCTGGTGAATTGGAGCTTTTTTAGGGGACACTTTTCCAGCGCTCTAATTACACAGGCTGACCTCCCACAGGTCGCCCCGTGCAAGTGCCGCTCAGATCAATATTCATTCTTTTAGATCTGTCATCCGCTTTTGACACTATCGACCACACACTGTCTCTCCGCTCCCCTCCTTTTCTGATTTATTCATTTATTTACCCCCCCATACTCCCTCCCACACACATACCCTCACCCCTCAGGCTAGACCTTGCACATACACAAGGGTCAGTCTGTATGAGATAGTTAACCTGGCATTATCCCTGTTATTCTGAACTAAAGATGTTTGTATGTGTGTGTGTGTGTGCGTGTGTGTTCGTGTGAATAGGAGTAAGGGGAATTGCCCTTCACTAATTCAAACGATGGCCATTTTCTGTGGTCCACTCTGGCCACTGACAGCGTATGGGTTTTGGGCCAGAGCTATAGTAGATAAGTGGTGGGTCACTAATGAACTAAGCGAGGGCTCATCCAAGGTCAAAACCTTCATTTAGGAATCTCTCTGCCGGGCATCTGCCGCTCTGCATACACAAACATTATGGTAATGGACCAGTGCTGCTTTTTCTCTCTCTCTTGTCGCCATGCTACTTCTTATGGGTTTTTTTTTTATTAATTTATTAATTTATTTTTTTGGATGGCTCGTTTCACTCATGCTCTCTGGTTTGAGTTATGCTGATTTCTAAAAGGACCTTTTAGAGGTCTCTGCAATTACACTACGTTGCTTGCTTTTAAGGTTGCAGCTTATGCAGTTGAGTTCTGTATGCTGATGGTCGTGCGAGGTTACGACACAATCACAGATGCAAAGTGAGTAAAGGTGGAGCGAAAGGGCCTGGAGTGAACAAGGTCACATGATTAAAGAACATGAATTCTGTAATGACCTTAGAACCAGGAACGTGTGTGTATGTGTGTGTGTGTATGTATGTGTGTGTGTGTGTGTGTGTGTGTGTGTGTGTGTGTGAGAGAGAGAGAGAGAGAGAGAGAGAGAGAGAGAGAGAGAGAGAAATAGAGAATAAGAGAGTGAGAAATTATGAAAAGAATGAAAGAGAGAATGAATAAAACAGAAAACAAGAAAGAATGAGAAAGAACAAAATAGATCGAATGAAAGAGAATTAAAGAAAGAAAGAAAATGAGTGGACAAGAGAGAGAGATCAGAGAGAAAAAGAAAGAATGAAAGTATGAATGAAAGAGAATGAAAGAGAGAATGAGTAAAAGATAAAAGGGAGAATGAGAAGAAACAATATGAGTATGAAAGAGAGAATTAAAGAAAGTGAGAAAATGAGAGGGAACAAGAGAGAGAAAGAGAGAGAGTGAGACAGAGAGAGAAGCAGAGAGAGAGAGAACGAGAAATAGAGACAGAGAGAGAGAAAGAATGAGAGAGAGAGATGTGTAAATAAATCTGTGTAAAAAAAGAGTGACAGCGTGTATGGTGAGTGTGTGAAAATCTGTGTAGTTTTTTTCTGTCTCTATCTTGGCCTCTGAGCGCCCCTCTGGTGTGTGCGCTCCTGCTGGAGCGAGGCATCTGCTGAGCATTCTCACACACCCTGCCTGACTGACACCTGCCAATCACACAGCCTTCTGCACTAACTACTACAGAGACACAGGCAGTCTGACACAGCACAGTCTACACACACTCACACACACAGAGTCCAATGAAGAAGCAGCCGATTTATTTCTTCTTTTTTTCATCTTTTTTCATTAACCTGTGAAATGTTGTTTTATTAATCCTTCTATGGCCCCCCATGGTGTATACTCTCTTAAGCACCTCTTCTTATAATTTGTTTTTAAATTTTCCCTCACTCTTAGCTCATTGAAGCAAGATGAGAAATTCTGTTAAAAGTACAGATTCTACACTTACAATCCATACCACACTAGTGCTTTAAATAGGAGAGGAGATTAATTGTTGTAAAATTATTGTTTTGCTTGTAGTTTTGTTTTGCAGAAAGGAAAAAAAATATATTTTTGACATTTTTATTTTTTGCCAGTTTTAATGAAAAAAACTCACACATGTTAATACACAATGTAAAATGAATTAATTCTGTAATTATTACATTGATAATGGAATATATTCACGTGTAATAAAAACCTGTTATATAATAACTAGACTATCGCTGTTTGATGCAGAACAGAATTTCACATCATGTTCAAAGAGCTATACTTTACTATGCGCTGTTATGTTTAATGCAATAAAGCTCCTGTTTGTTGTATTTTAACTTTGATTCCTCATCCAGCTAACGCTACATTTCCACGACTCATTCTATCAAACATGCAGGTCTTTTGTCATGAATGTAGGAATGTGCTATTTATTTATTTATATATTAATATATTTGGAAATGTCACTATTTACATGTAGCCAACAGTTATGCTAGGCTAGTAAGTTAAAGTCAAAAAAGTTAGCCTGCATCTTATCATTCAAACAGCTAATAGATATGGACATATCCTTATAAACTGATTTTACAGTCAATAAAGATTATCCATTGAAATTAAACAGAAGTGTGGACTGATAAATGCTCCCTGGTTTGCAAAAATAGGAGTAAGGAGTACATTTTTAGGTTAAAACTCAAGGGTTAAAGAGGCTGTAAAGCTAGACATTACACAATGTTTACATGTGACTGACATGTAATCACATAAAAACTATGTTTTGTGCAACATTAACACCAATATATATATGAATCATTTTAGATTCCTCCTCTCTGACTCTTTATGATTTTAATGTGTTTAAGCACAAACTCCACCTTTGTCTTTTTTTTTACACTGCTACTTTCTTTCATCTTCCATCTTCTAGAGAGAGAGAGAGAGAGAGAGAGAGAGAGAGAGAGAGAGAGAGAGGATCACTACTATAGAAGGCCAGGTGTCACTCACCTCCTCCAGCAGACCACTTGGAGCTTCTACCGGCCACACTTTAGTTTGGAACCCCTTAAACTTTAATATTTTTCAGTAATTATTTGTAATACTTCTCATTCAATAACGATTATAAATTGTTCTGTAACTACAATGAGACTATTGTGTATGCTATGAAGTGTAAGTATAGTATAAGCATAAGAAATTGAAATATGGGCCCACATACAGGCCCCTCTTAAGCAGTTAAAGAAATGCATCCCCCAAAAAAGCACAGGCTCAGAGAGAGTCCGACTCCTATTGATGAAAAGTCATTACCCCCCACAAATTACCCCTGTGACAAGATTAAAAGAAATAGAGGAGGGGGGAGCAAGAGGGGAGAGCGAGGAGACGGAGAGGGAGGCCAAGGCTGGAGGGCCTTGCAGAAATCAATGGACAAACAAGTGCAAGGGCACGAGAAAGGGGAAGCGGGAGAAAAATAAGCATTTAGAGAAGTTCTGCTCTTTTGGGTGGGCGAGGATGAGGATGAGGGTGAGGGGAAAGCTAAAGCGCTTCAGGGAGCTTTCGGCCGAAGCAGCCACAACACAATGCCCTGCAGCTCGCCAGGCTTGAGTGACCACATTAGCTTCCGCAGGCAAACAAGGCAAACCTGGAGGGGTTTGAGGCAGAGGATTATGGGTAGGCCCTCTCCCTCAATCCCCCTCTCAGTCCCCCCCTCATCGTGGGCCAGGTACAAGGCCCCTACGTCAGGGTGGTCAGTTGCTAAAGAGCCGGACCAAAGTATTACTAATAGTCTGGTTTAATGTTTCAAGTGGTAAGCCATGGTGCAGGCCTGTGTGCGCGGCACTAAGGTAAACAGCTCAATAGTATTGATCCTACTTCCCCTGCACTTCAGCCAGAGCAAGCAACATGCAATGCATTAAAAGCTCCTGTTCTGCATTGCACCTCACCAACAGCAGCACTGAGAGCTTCTCGTATGACTGCATTCATACACATGAACAAAACAGGCTCTTCCAAAAGTAATGCCACTACATGACATCTGGGAAACTCACAATAACTTTTGTTTTTTTGCTGCAGTTTTCCCCTTTAATAATGTAAAACATAAACAAACAAATCTCTCCATACTCATGTAATGTATGTTACTTTGATGTGAAAAAATAAACTGTGTTGATACTTTATGCCAAAGTGGTCCCATAAAAATGTAACTAATTTTGAAAAGGATTTCATTATGATAATGAATCTGGAAGAATAAAACAGCATCCTCTTATCATTCTTTAATTCCCCTATTTACGTCCTTTACTGACCAATTAATACAGACACAAACTTAACTGCAATATCTTTTGAATCATATCATAAATTGAGCTTCTGTATTCTGTATACTGTTTAAAATTTCTGTAAAAAAATGTTTAAACATGACAAAATATTACACTACATGAAATCAGCAACATAGAATTAAATATATTTGGTTTTGATTTTATACTTAATTATTTTGGGGATGGAACACTAGGAATTTGCTTAAAGCAAATCAAATCAAATCAACTACAAAACATCACATAGCTGTCACCATTAATATTGTATAAAATAATGATACATTTAAAGCTAAATCCATTTGAAAACATAAAGATAATTTAACTAAAGGATGTCAAGTGAAGGGTTGATAAAATAATGAAATAATTATGTCATTAAATGTTATTAAATGCATAGGGAATTTTGTTTATGATGGTTATATGTATGGCTATGTTAATGGTTAGACGATTGACAACTGATCTCTGACACAGGTGAAATAGTTCAATGTTCACACTTGCTGGTCTTAATCCTTCAAACAATGAAATTACATTAGCAACAAATAGAATGTGACAAAAACAATACTAGAATATATCATAACTGTTACTCATCTCCATTTTGTAAGTTTTACTTTTTTTGCATAATTTGAGAACTCCAGTTACCATTTACCCTGTGTGTAAAAATTTCATGATGAATGGACCAACAGAAATGGTCCAAAATCACTTGGGAAAAATCTTTTTACATTAGTTCCATTACAAGTTAAGAAGGCTTTACATTCACCTGTAATGGTTCCATTTCAGAGATACAAGGTTTTGTTCCAACAGTGATGATGACTACATGTCATGTATCCTGTTCCATACGTCCCCCTCATACACGCACACACACGCACACACACACACACACACACACACACACACACACACACACACACAAAGACACACACACACAAAGACACACAGACACATTTACTAAAATGTCTCACTGAGTGTCATTCACAGTATGCTCGATGCCATACATGTGCATGTGAAAAGTAAATGTGTGTGTGTTGGTTGAGTGTGGAGGGGTGGTATTGTTTGCACCTGGCAGCAGCTGACGTGGCCAGGCAGCCGATGACAGGGGGAAACCCAGCCACTCCTGAGCCGATTATAAAATTTAGCAGCAAAAGTGCGTAACCCTGATTAGTGCTGCGCTACACGGGGACAGACTGTGCAAATTACGGCCTGTTGAAAAGATTGGGTATTTTCTTAATTTAAACAATAATTCACTGCCCCACCTTTAGACCTCCCATTGATGCATGGCTGTTTTATTTAATGTGTTAATTATGCTGGCTCGATGTGTAATTCCCAGCACGAGGATTTACTGTGGAGAGAGAGAGAGAGAGAGAGAGAGAGAGAGAGAGAAAGAAAGGCCTGATGCAGGTCTCAAGTAATATTAACCAGAGACTTAGGAGAAAGATGTTTCTCATTTCATTTTCCTTCCTGATACATTGAAGTAATTTTTTAAACATACTGTTCTCTACACTTTCTTCATTGATTTACACACAAAGCTGGTGATGTTATGCTTTGATTTTTGTCAGACTAAATTTGTTCTGGCTGTTGAAGTAAATTTCATGACAGCAATCACACACACACACACACACACACACACACGCTCACACACACAGTGAGTGCAGAGATTTGTTCACACGTGTAAATGAATGAGTTTCTCTCGTGCGAACAGCTCGCTGGCCGTCTCGGCTTATTATCCCGACACAGTCACACAAAACCGTGGCATGATACACAGTGGCGCAAAAAACACTTTTCAAGCCAAGCATATGCTTCACGCGTGCTCAGCGGCCCCTCACCAACAACACTGCAGATTAGCTCTGGGGCCATCCAGCCAGCCATCTGAGCATCGATAACACCCAAACACGCTCTGCCTCTTAAAGAAGAAAGAGGACATTTACAAACAAGGAGGAAGAAGCAGCTAAGCAGCGCACTGACACGGTATTGACAGACCAAACACACATTCACATGGCCATTATTACATAGAAAATATGGATGACAGCACAAACATCACACACACACACGCACAGACTCCTGCTTCTCTCCAACTCCAACGGCCCACATGTGGCCAACACTTGGGCTGCATAACTTATTACATATTCCTTTTTTTTACTACTACTTATATTACTTCAAGTAGTTATTAATTAACAAGTCTGATGACTGACAACTGAATAACTAGTAAGTTCAACAGGTTAAACACACATAAGTTTATATGCAAATATCTTCAACCCTCTCATTGTTACATAACTTACATCTTAGTTTCATAGCAGTTACTAAATAATTCATAGTAGTCAGCAGTGGCACAGTTGTCAGTTCAGGTAGGGGCAATCAGTAAACAAGCTCTTGTTTATTGGACCCCTTTACAGTAAATTTTTTACAGCAAATTTTCTTTTTTGCTTTCTCTGTTTCCTTTTCTCAGAAAAAGCTTCTTGACAGCTACATATAGTGTTGAGTTGTCTTCTCACAGTGAAAGTATGGGCAGAAACACCTGTGGATTTGTTCTGAATCAAGAGTGGAGCGTGATTTTCTCCTCTCTCTCATAGATAAAAGCTTTAAGTACTGTTTATCTGATGGTGACACTTTCGGTGGTCTACCATGTCTTACATGATTGTTAGGACACATTTGTTATGTCTTTTAATACGTTTTGGAACTTGTTTTAAACAAACTTGTTGTAAAACTCCTGTTTTTTTCACTATTTTTCTTTGACTTTCCCCTTCCTAATGCAAGTCTATTATCTTGTATCTAATATATTTTGAAAATGAAGAACTTCTTTTTTGTTACTGGACATTAATTAAATAAAGTGTGGTCTCTTTTGCATGGTACTGTATATCACTACCTATGCAATTTTACACATTTCACTTTTTGGTGGCTATGGTAACTTCATGGTTTACTTCTGTTAGTCTGCATTAGAACAC